>NW_008689895.1:3102-34725 GCF_000695815.1 Acanthisitta chloris | reverse complement strand
CTGAAATGACCACAGAGCGACAGAGGTCGGCAGCAATACCCTGGTCTAGCTGTGACCAAGCTGCTTCCAGCACTGGGAGTGAGAAAATCTGCTCCAGGCAGCACTGCTCCTCTAAATTACCATTGCTCCTTTAACCCACGTGCATGCTGCCACCTGACACTCAGGATGTACCTTTGAAGATCTCAGCCCATACCAGCCCACGGTGCTGCCAGCCCAAGGTGCAGCACAGACATGCCCTTAGCTAACATAACCTTAGCCCTCTTTTTCTTTTCATCTTGACTATGTGATCTCCTTGCACCTGAGCCAGCAAGTGCCACAAAAGTAATAGACTTGGAGCAAACTGATCCTCCTGATTGCCTGAAGTCAAGCAGAGCAATGGGTTTGGATGACAGCAGAGTTATTTTGGAACTGCATGAACAAGAACTGCAAGTGGAAAACAAACAGATGTAATTTGACTGAAAGGACACAAATGTGAATATGTGCAACTTTTAGGGCTGCAAAAGACTTAGGACTGTGGGCAGCACCTTATGGTTTTGACCATTTTACATTCAGGGAAATGAATCTTTATAACAGGGAGGTAATTTCTCTTCCTGACCAGAAAGACCCATAATTTTTAATTCAAACCACACTTTGACTAGATCAAGCTCTGTTATCTGATGAAGGTATCAAATGCCTCTGCCATTTCCTGAGCCTACCTGTTGATTATCAGCACATCCTATTCAGTAGCAACACCAAAGATCAAAATTTTGTAAAGATACTTAAAAAACCCCACAAACACACACACAAAAAAACACACCCAAAACTGGTCAGATTCTGCCAGGAGTTTGCCAAGCCAGTCAGGGGTGGTGGTGGGTGTTTCCTTCTTTTTGCATGAACAGGACAGATTTTGTCAGCAATTCCGAGAAAGTTTAAATAATGAATTTTTTTTTCACTTAGTCACAACTTTCTTTGAATCTGATAAATGCTCTGATGAGGAAAAGTGTGTGACTACAGGAGTAAATTCTGCCTACTACAAGTCCTTCCACATGGGTACCAGTGTTTGCAGTGGCATTGGGACAGCAACAAAAGATTCTCCCAAGGAAAAAAAAATGCAGCTTGATTAGGAGAAATACAGCCAGGAGAAAAGATCAAATCAATAACATTAATACTAGAAGAGATTCCCAAATGACTGAGTTTTACCCAGTGCTGGTATTTAAAGAATTTTGGAAAACCTGTCAATTTCATTTTTCAAAGTTTATGATATTTTTAGATAAAACTATTAGAATCTTGCTGATTTTCTCATAACAAAATGAAAGGCAGAAGTTTTGTTTCATTTCTGAAATTTGTATTTAAGGGGAGTTTTCTCATCCTAAAGGCTGCAGTCCAGTTAGCAGCAGTGTGAGCAGTATTAGTATTGCTAAGCCCAAGAAAATGTCTATTTACTGTCTTATCAAGGACATGGTGACAGGGACACTGAAGCTTGTCACTACAGGTCAGCCCTCATACTGAGAACTCTCCCCAACTTGATTCACCTGGAAAGAGGCATCTCAACTACTGAGTCAAACCTACATGGACAAGATCTGATTTTGGCTACGGAAATTAAAGTGCAAACTAATACTTCACTGTTGTTTTTCACAGATACTTATAGTTTTCTTGGCTTAGCTGTTCTCTGCCAATTGGCTTATTCTATACATGAGGTATGCACCAATTGGTTAACCTTAAGGCACAACAACTTGTTAAATGTCTTCTACCCCAGCAACATCCCAGCAACTCCCTAACTCCTGACTGGTGACCCAGTCTGTTCAAGGGTCCCATCTCCACACCTACTCCTCCTAAGGCCCTCGGGCAACAAGTGCTAACACATCCCCTGACTAGCCCAGACATGCTGAAGCCTTGCTGAGAGCAGCCAGGCCCTTCCCACACTTCACCAAAACTGACCTAGGACTTCTACCTAGATTGGTCCCTAGCAAACTTAAACAGACTGCTCTCAGGAACTAGTGCTCTCCTGAAAATAGAGCAGGAGGGATCCCAAGCAAAAGTGTGGGAGAGGGGAAGTTTTGCAAGAAAAAGGGTGTAGGAGCAGGAAGACAGCTGTGATGCACTCTGTAATGAAACATCATTGAGGTGCAGGGAGGGAGACATATGCTCTGATTCCCAGTTGGCTGACAAACATGTTTCCAGCCCTGAGGATTAGGACTGTGTTTCAAAAACAGCTGGCTGGCTGTATAGGAAGTTCTCCTAAGGTGAGGAGAATTTTCCTGGACCTGACCAAAGAATAGAATTGGTTCTCCTTATTATCTGCTGGGATGAATCAGGTCTACAGGCTTTATTTAGTGCAAAACTCGGATGATGCATTTACTAGAGCAGCTATGGCATTGTCCTGCTGTGGAAGGAAGGCAGATGAGCACCTGATGCTCCCACAAGACTTGGTATCTTCTCCTCAAGCAGAAATTGAGAAGCAAACCAGAGCAGATGATAGAGTACATCTTAAAAAGTCACAATCCCACTTGCAAAGCCAAGACATACTTGCAAAGCCAAGACATACAAGCATCTAAATTGTTGCTGCAATCTCTTAAATAAACAGATATTCTCAAAAAATCTTAATTTTGTGCTGTAGGTTGAGAACTCCAAAGTGATGAAAATACTCTCAAGGAATAGGAAGGTGGAAGATCTGACTAAACAAATGACTCTAAACTGTAGTGTTGGAAGAGGGTCCTGTTGGACTACTGGGGACAAGCAGATGTGGCAAATGAAGAACTGCACCGTGGAGCTACACACATAGTCTTCATCCTTTCCCCCGATGTGCTCATCAAAGCACACTTTTATTGTGTGAAAGAGGCTGCCCACACAGTGTTGTTCCCATCTGGGATGTTAACTAAGTGCCAGACAGACACACTGCAGACAGAACAACATGCACCTTGAAACAGCATCGTCGGCACTGAGCTCAGGCATCTTACATTTAAGAGCAATCTGATGCATCCACTAACTTCCACCCAGTTTCTTATGGAAGTTGATAGGGAAGTGTTATCAGTGGCAAGCAAGAACTTTTGACTGAAATTATCTCGGTGAAAAAAGATCTTGCTGATGTCAAGGTTTTTTTGGATTCATGTCACTTTTGGTATCAGTTTCATGTAATTATTTGGGGGTGGGGACAGATATAAAAATGCTCCCCAAACCCTAAATATTTTATTCCAAAATTTAAAAGCTGAAACAGCTTAGCTTTAACATTTTTCACTTTGGTTTATCACTTGAGGGGAGGTGGGTTGACGACCTACACAGCTTGACCAGAAGTTTTCTTTCTCAAATTAATAGGCCAGTGATTTTCCCTCTCTGCTTTTTCAGAGCTAGCCCTGCTCTGAACACTGCATAACCTGAATTCTATTAGCAAATAGTCCTTATCCAACATCTGCACCTTGGCCTGTGTAACCTGCCCAGGGATGAGACATTTTATTTCATGTTTCAAAATACTGTAGAAAACCACTGTGTCTAATGCTTGCCTAGGGAAGGAAAAGAGCAAGAGGACTTGCAGAAGGAGCTTCTTTTAGTTCTGCCTAGCTTCCACCTGCACACACAGACATAATTCAGGAGCAGAACTGAGGGATAGAAATTTTTCCAGCCTGTGCCACAGCCATCTGCATCTGAGTTGCAATGTGTTCCCTCCTCCTCCACAGATGGGTGTGAAAATCAAAACGTGGAATAACTGCTCAGGCTCTAGCTTCTCCCTGCCAATCCACATAGAAATTCAGCCTCTTCTTTTATCCAGGCTTTTCTTATCTGCCAGTGCAGAAAGGTGGAGAACACTTAATAGATGTGCTATAATCTGCAGTTTTTGAAAAATGCTATCAAGAGCAGAGACTCTCCCTTTCTGAATCTCCAGTGTTCATTAAACATTCCGTTAGCCAATGGAAAATTTAGAGACTATGTATGATTTCTTCTGCTATTTTAGCTTCTGGGAATAACAGGCTTATATTATTATATGGGCCCTCAACTCTAGTTTTAAGACCATGGAAACTCCAAAGATGCAAGAATTTTAATTTAAAAAAAAGGTAAATCTTGATTCCAATAATATTTTCCTGAAGTATTATTAACATGATCTCAGTGCCATGTCCTGTTGGACAGGTAGTTCTGGGCACTCTTCTGCTCATGTACACCTGGCTGCACACTTTGTTGGTCTGATGCGAGAGTGGTGATGGCACAACTCACCCAAACCTTCCCTGCCTGTTGTGCCTTGTGCTCAATCATCTGAAATCCTTATCTCAGCATTCCCAACTGTGTGATCACCTCTGAAACAACTGATCTATAAGAGAATGCTTGCCACACACACACAGTTTTAGGATTCTGCAACCCTGTACTGGTATTTACATGGTGACTAAGTTGGCATCAGTGGCACCCAACTTTTCCTGCATCATTTTTACACCCCACCCATCACTCAACTCCAGCAACAACATGCCAAAAGTGACTGAGTTACATAACTTTGATGAGTATAGTTGCTCAGACTAGATGGTCTGTGGGGTAAAGTGAGTTTCACTCATGCAGCATAAGGATGCTCCCAGTATGGTACGGAGCAGACTCACACCTTGATGAACCCTGCTGACCTCATGCAAACAACTCTGCACTGCTCTTCCAAAAGCAGGGAGGAGAGGAAGCCCAGGGTATAGCCACCTGAGAGGCTCCAGGTGGTCTTGGCCATGTTTGTCAGGCTTTATTAGCCAAGCCAGTAGTCTCAAGGCCTTCAGCAAAGAAATGGCAGCGATGGCAACCATGCCAGCTAGATGCAAAATGATGGAGGTAAAAGAAAAACACAGAGGGTCAGAAACTGAATCAGTTAAGTCCAAAACATAAACAGCTCTCTTATGCAATAATCAGAGAAAATCAGGACAAGTTGCATCTCCACTGAAACAAGATGAAGCATTACAGTTACCTATCCATAGACACTCATTTTGACTTGTAAACTGCAGCCCATGGCTTAGCACACCAGAGAAGAAAGCCACTTTTGGTGTGTTTTTCACTGACAGGAATGCTGAAAGATGAACTATCTGCTCCCAAATTTTATATTATATTATATTATCCAAATTCTCTTTGCTGAAAGATGAACTATCTGCTCCCAATTTTTATATTATATTATCCAAATTCTCTCAGCTTCCTATGAGTAAAGGCTAAAAGACTTGGGATTATTCAGCCTGGAGAAGAGAAGACTGGGGTGACCTAATTGCAGCCTTCCAGTACCAAAAGGGAGTCTACAAGAAAGATGGATAAAGACTATTTACAAGGGCCTGGAGTGTCAGCACAAGGGGGGCTGAATTTTTGGGCAATGGGAATCTTCAAGCAGAATGCTAACCTGTGATTGTTCACCACCACCTCTAACTCCCAGGGATGACTTGCCTATGCCCTATCCTGGAGTGTTCAAGGGCAGGTTGGATGGGACTTTGAGCAATCTGGTTTAGTGGAAGGTGTCCCTGCCCATGGCAAGGGGATTGGAACTAGATGATCTTTAAGGTCCCTTCCAAGCCAGGCCATTCTATGATTCTACACCCAACATATGGGAAACATCTGCTGAGCAAAGCAGTTGGCTGGCTAGAGACCATCAGAATCATATAGGTCTCCCAACAATGTTTTCCTCACTTGGTATACAGGACTCCCCATCTTAGATATGGTAACAAGAGGAGCATTTCCACAGGAGGCTGCAGAAAGAAGGGAATGCTGGAAACAGATTCCCTAGTTGCATTGTTTTTCCATGTCATCATGCCTGCATTACAGACTGGGTTGAACCCTTCACATTACATGAGCAAAAGAATGATTGTGACACGGCCCTCAAAAGTCCTAGTGAGGCACAGATAGTCCTCCAGAGTTCACATGCAGTATATATAACTTGTTTGGTCTACACATATCTTACAATATTTGTTACATCCTCCAGTGTTTCACAAGTGCCCCAAATTATGTTAGAATCTCTGCCTTATCATGGGTGTGTTCTGCTGCACCCAAAGAAATTGGATAGACAGAAAGGTAATTTTTTTTCCAAGCACTCCCAAGGTGAACTGAACTCGTGCCTTAGGGTCTTTGTAATGCAGTTTATAGCACACTGCCCAGTGAAGACAGTCAGGTGGTGAGACACTGTCCCAGGTTGCCCAGGGAGGCTGTGGCTGCCCCAACCCTGGCAGTGTTCAAAGCCAGGTTGGATGAGCCTTGAGCAACCTGCTCTGGTGGGAGGTGTCCCTGCCCAGGGCACAGGGCTGGGACTACATGATCTGCAAGGTCCATTCCAATCCCTAAAATTCTACGGTTCTTGCTGTTGCGCAAAGATGAGCAGTTTCTTCCTGACAGCTACATCTAGATCACACTCTCCCTACATGGCAAAGCAGGATAACAAACCACTTCACCATACAAGGATTGTGATCGCTGTGCAAGAGCTGCCAAGAGGTTCTTGCCTCAAGGAACAGCTGTTAAGCTGTTACCTTCACCTATTCTAGCACGATCCTGTACTGCAGGATGAGACCATGTCGTGCACTTTGCCAAAGGAAGGCACTGTGCCACTGAAAGATGCAACCAGTACAACAATATCAAAGCTGCAGATTAACACTTTGAGGCTGATAGAATGGGTGTGATGATAGCAGTTGGTTGATAAAGGGATAGAGTGGTAAGACCATGCAGAACAGCCAGTGATGCCTCTGGGAGGGTGGAGGATGACAAGATGAAGGGTTTATCACTTCCCTATTGCAGCTGTCTGACAACAGGAGCAAAAAAGGCTTGAAGAATATATTATAGATAACTAATACAAGATACGTAGTCCTTTTGGCTTTACAACCCCTACAACCTTAATTCTTAATTACAGCCTTATTACTAGATTGATCAGGTGGGAAATGAAGAAAAAAAACAGTTGGCAGGCAGTTTTTACACTAACATATCTACCAGTATTTTAAGGAAAAAAAAGGACAAAAACTGAACAGAATTGTGTCAGCTAAGAACACACAATGTTCATTAAGCATAAATACGCTTTTTTCCAGTGAAGACCTTTAACTTGCGGCCTCTTCTTGGATGAAAGAGAAACAATTTACACCTCCAACTGTGGTGCTATTAATTTTTTCAGTGATTTGAGAAGTTTCCCTTGGTATTTATACAGTTTGGTATTCTTTATGCATTTGGGTCTCAGTACCTAACAAATGAAGGCAACTGAATCAGGTAATTTCTTTTGTGTTATTTATGACTGCAATTTATTTATAGGCACATTTACAGGAGTGAAACTATCCCTTCTGGGGGCAAAAAGGTGCAATTTTCAGCCCAGCAACAAGCCATACAAATTGAAAAACCAAGGAGGTGACATTATGGCTGGCAGAAAATTGCAGCCTGTTTTTCTTCAGAGAAACAGTGTTTCTCATTCTGTGAATCAGCTTCAGAAAGTTTACCTGCTTGGTGCAGAAGGCTACAATAAACCCTGTTTTCCAGTTTGCATCACTGAAATAGACCCAGAACCCATGATTTAGGTTTGCCAAGAAAAAGCAAGGATGCAGTCCTTGTCCAGAAAAGCCCAACTGTTTAAAGCAGTACCTGGAAGGAAGTTTTGACAGTGAAAGTATGTCTATCTGGAAGAAAATATATTCCAATTAGTTCTACAGCCTATGGCAGGAACAATGATCTATTTTGTAATTAATTGTGTGTACCTATTTGACACTCCCAGTGTGACACAGTATCACATGAGCTTTTCTAATAGCTACCTGGGGAAAAAAACAAAGCATACCTGTAAATAGCATGTGTTTGTAATCCTGTTTTGCTAGGAGGGAAGCATGCATAGAAATTAAAAATCGGTTTCATATCTGCTATTAAAAACCCTGAACTGAGTCACAAGCTAGCAATTTACAATATATCAGCTTCTGCTTATTTTAGGACTTTGGGAACAAGGGGGAAGCAAAGGAAAAACTTCCTGTCAATCTCATTTATCTCATTTATAACATGGCATTACAGAAAAAAGCCACTCACAACACGATTCCTTTCATTTCTTAGACACCTTGAAATGCTTCTACTCCTTGTACCTGGACAGGCAGAATCAGCAAGTCACATGAAGATTTATTTTTAAGAAATATTTATGACTTGTTAACAACTCCTAATTAAGGTTTCCACCCTTCTGTGGTATTGCTATAAAACATTTTACAAGAGCATTCAGTGAGTGCCTCCAGCTGTCCCTGTCTGGCTGTTTTTTAGTTTTCATCTTTCACAGAGGTACTCCAGCTACTATAGAAAAGGAACTGAGTTTAGCTCTCGAGTTTAAAATAGCCATCATTCATTTTCCCTTCCAGCTGGTGAGCAGACAGGATAGGTGACTGAAACAGTTAAGTTCTTACCATCTTCAGCAACTAGATTTGTTACGTGCACATCTTGCACATTAATGACAATAAAACACCAGGTAGTAGCCTTTAACCTGCAAAATCAGTAGCTCTGAAGGATGAGCCACAAAAGGAGGAGCAGCTGTTCAGTCTTCTCTGCTGAAAATCACTCTTTGCATAGCTTATAATAGAGATGTTCTCAGTCTGACACTATCAAATTAGCAGACAATGAACTCTCTTCTTTCATGACGTCTCTTTCCTGGTTTTCTGCCACTGGTCCAGATGCCCTAGACTGTGGCTGAAGACCACTCTGTGGGTGTCTATGAATCACTGCCAAAATCTAGAGGCAGACAAATCAAAACAGGTTCAGAAACACTGCTTCTGCCAATTTGATCAATTTACTGCTTGGGAAAGAAATGAGTTCATAACCTGCACCACATCAGGTGTTGAGACTGGAAAGCAGTGAGAGTAACATCAGGTACCAAGCTGAAGATTTTATAGATGCTGGTACCTTCTGCTCTTTTCCACGTCATCCTAGCTTGGGGCAATATGAAACACATAAAACAATCAGTAAATTGAGTAGATGACAGGTCTTGGCACTTATTTGAATTTCCCATGTCTTTGCCCTTAGGTTTGATGTTGTAACTCGAGATTGCTCTCACGTTATCACGCCTCCATACTCTATCTAAACCTAGCCTCACCCCTTGAAGCTTTCATGCCAGCATGTATTAATAAATAAAAAAAGAAAATACTCTAATTTTTCTATTTTGGTAGATGCACAGTCTAGAGAAAAATATAAAATAAAACCAGGGGATTGAGACAAGAGAAAACCCTCACAAAACCCAAACAAACAGCTGCCATTAAATAGAAATAGTTATCTTTTCAGGCTCTCTGAGAGAGAGGTCACAACAACCTTGATGTACAACCATCACTGAGACACAAGTGCCTGTGGTGTTCCTGTTGTTACATGAAGTCTGCTTCTGTTTAAGCCTGCCGTGCTGGGATGCTGCATACACATTAAGGACTACTGCTTTTCAACAGAAAGGTAAAATACCATGTCTGGCAGAACCTGAGCCACTTTTTACTGCATAATGCTTGAGACTAAAAAAAAAAGTAAAATAGTTCTTCTCTTCTTTCTCTTTTCTATGAGGAAAATTCTTCAAAAGGCAGCAAAAGAGGGCATTCTTGTTGAACATTTCTCATGCTTACCAGTACAAACAAAATAGTCTCTTATCTCAGGCAACACAAAACATATAACAAATATGAAACAAATCCAAACGAAAAAAAATTGCATACATCCTTCCTAGTTTATTCACCTTTGACTTTTTGTAGCAAGTCCATCCCTGAGATCTGCCAGAGGGCAAAACATGTGGGAGGATAATGAGACAATTAAAGTTTTATCAGGCTTTTAAAAAAGAGAGACAAAGCAGTATGCATCAGATTGCATGATCACGGTTAAAAAAGATAAAAGTAGTAGGTCAGCCTGAATACACAGTCATGCTTACACAGTGATGAAGTGGTACATTTATTCCTAATTCCAAAGACTATTAATTCTAACAACTTCTGAACAGAAACAAAAAAACTTAGTTAAAAACAAGGGTTAGCAGCCTGGTAGGGTTGTAAAAACCCCAGCTTCAATCCTCTTATAGCTGTTAGACAAATCAGGGAAGAGGCATTTAGCTTGCATGCAGGGATACAGATACAATGGATGCTCAGAGAATCAGAGAATCACCTGCATCAGAAGGGACCTTTAAGATCATCTAGTTCCAATCCCTTTGCCATGGGCAGGGACACCTTCCACTAAACCAGATTGCTCAGAGCTCCATCCAACCTGACCTTGAACACTGCCAGGGATGGAGCATCCACAGCTTCTCTGGGCAACCTGTGCCAATGCCTCACCACCCTCACAGGGAAGACTTTCTGCCTAATATCTCATCTAAATCTGTTCTCTTTCAGCATGAAGCCATCCCCCCTTGTCCTGTCACTTCATGACCTTGTAAAAAGTTCTTCATCTTTCTTGTAGACTCCCTTCACATACTGGAAGGCTGCAATTAGGTCACCCTGAAGCCTGCTCTTCTCCAGGCTGAACAATCCCAATTCTCTCAGCCTTTCCTCACAGGAGAGGTGCTCCATCCCTCTAATCATCTCAGTGGTCTCCTCTTGACTCGCTCCAACAGGTCAGTGTCCTTCCTGTGCTGGGGACCACAGATGCTCTATTCGGTGCTAGTTTGCAGCATTACTATGCTCCTAAAGGTGGACAGTCAGAAATTCCTTGGCAAAGACTTTTCTAATTACTTGTAATTACTATTTTTATCAGTATCCATATTCCAAAATGCTACTGTATATTCACAGCAAGGTGTAGGAAACCCCCAACAGCTCTCAGCTGTGTTCAGGAAGACTAATACACAGTTCCAGGTGTAAAACAACCCCCACAATCCTTTCAAATAAAATGTAAAACAAAACAAACAAACAAAAAAGGACAACAATAACCAAAAATCTTCTTAAATTATACCAAATATCTGCAATTTCAGTTTTTGACCCAAGAAAAAACCACGAATATCTTAATATTCAAGGATTCTCAGGAAGGACCCTCACAGCTTTCTGCTCCATCATCCTGGGTAGGGGGATACTTGCAGCCTTGAGGGCTGAGGTCACAGCCTCCCATGAGCTGTGTCTCCCAGGGATTTGTCCCTTTCTCTCTGCATGACAAACAGCCTAGTGTCCTGGGGCAGGCGATGCTGGCGCTGCCCACAGAGCAGCAGTGTTTGGGCACTGTGGATCCTTTGGAGGGAGGCAGAAATGTGCCAGAGCACAACATCGGCACAACTTGTTTTATTGGTATTTTTCCAACTAGATCTGATTATCAGATCTCCTTTGCCATATATGTAAATGCATTGGCTGAGGCTGTAAAACACAGTGCCTGGGTGTGCAGCCAAATGTCAAAACAGTTTCAAAGGCACCATTTTGCATAACAGGGACTCTGAAGTTAAGGTAGTTGTTTTGATTCTCTTTGGCACGTACAGGGAGTGGGTTTTGGTCAATGGAGATGTATGAAAAGAAGTCATCTGATGCTTACAAATTTAGAAACAGTTCAGAGTTAAAAATCAGAAAGACAGCACGACAAACCAAGTTATTATATTCCTTTCAAACCAGGCTAAACACTGACCTTCCTAAGGAATTTTTCTTTCTGCACAGTTCCACTTAGAATTAGTAAAATACAAATTCCTAACTCTTCTATCTCTATTCAGAGCTCAACTTGTGAAACGAGTTTTTAACAGTAGCTGTAAAAAACTGTTGAGCTGTCTGAAAGGAAGTCTGAGAGATATGACAATGTTCCATAATGGTATTAGGCTTTAGCTGTTCTCATGAATCACAGAAATGATACAGTAGTGCTCAGCTCCAAACCCAGTTAGGAATTATGGAGAGGGTACTGCCCTTTCAAATTTCCAAATGCACATTTTCTGGCTCTGTGAGCCTTTTACAGTCTAGTGAAGTGTTAATTCTAAAAGACATAGACATATAGCTTAGTGGAAGTGGCATCTTCAGTCTTTCTCTGTTTTCTTATCTTCTCAAAAAACAGCTTTGAGAGCTAAGCACATGGATTTTGCAAAGCACTACACTCTCATCTCCCACTTTTATCAACTGCTCAGCTTTGAGTAGCAGCTTGGCATTTGCCATGTCAGCAGTACTGCCCTCCAAGAGTTGCATCCCTAGCCAAAACCCCAAAGAAAGAATCACTTCTTGGCATAAGCAGCTCCTCACAAGCTGCTCTACTTCCTGCCAGCCACTTTCAGTTGAGCCTCAGCTTCCAGCACTCAGCAACAGAAGATACTGCCGACAGGAGCACGACTGATGCTCTCAACCCTCCCAGTTCCTCTCTTGCCTCAGAGCTGTATCCAGAAATAGCTGCAAAGATCTGCAGTGGCCTAGGAGAAGAGCAATTTGTGCTCCAGTAGGATTTTTAGAGCACAACTGGAAGGCATCTTCTCACAGTCCCTTAAATTTTGCCTTGGAGGGAAATGCTCAGTGGAAGCTGGTTGCTTTTAACACCCACTCCACGACATCATCTGTGGCAGCCAAAGTTTACCACACCATAAGCATGGAGCAGAATTCCTCTCTGTGCTCAAGCATTTGCTTGACTCAGATCACACCAAAGCATGTTTTGCACAACTGGGATAAAAGAGGTTTTGTTTTAATGTACTGTTTGCCTTGGAGGGAAATGCTCAGTGGAAGCTGGTTGCTTTTAACACCCACTCCACGACATCATCTGTGGCAGCCAAAGTTTACCACACCATAAGCATGGAGCAGAATTCCTCTCTGTGCTCAAGCATTTGCTTGACTCAGATCACACCAAAGCATGTTTTGCACAACTGGGATAAAAGAGGTTTTGTTTTAATGTACTGCCTGGCAGGACAACTGGGATAAAAGAGGTTTTGTTTTCCCCTGGCAGGGGAAAGAAAAACAACAACCAACAAACCCAGAAGCAAACTACATCCAAAATTAGGTTTAATTGCAAATTAGCAAGGACAGTTGAGTGGCCACTAGTGCAGCCACAATTCAAGAGGAGAGAGTCAATGGTTCACCCAAGACTCAAAGATACATAATTTTGTAATTAATGGCACTGTTTTCTGTACTTTAGGGTACAGTATCACTCCTTCTGGACTAAAACACAGGTTTTGTTTTGTGGTTTTATTAGGCCCATTGTTGACAACAATTTGAGGAAAAGAAATGACACATATCTCTCTCCTCTACATTAATGTTTTTTTGAGAAGTCTTCCAAACTTCCTAGCTGCCAGGTTATCAAAGTAAGCACTGTAAGTGATTTAAGCATGCTATAGACCATACCCTACATAACATCATGTCACTTATTAAGAGTCAAACCAAACCAAACAAACCTCCTCATCAGGTTGACTCTGTTTCCACTGAAGATCACTGCAGAAGTAAAGGGGTGAGCTGTAACAAGCTTATCTCAGGAAAGCTGGTGAAGGCCTTGGGGCATGAAGTGGAAGGATGTTTCCAACTCCATCATGAAGTTGCAAGCTTAGCGCTAAGAAAAGCTCACACACGTAAAAGATGAGGGAAAAATGCAATTCCCATGGGGATAAAGTCCTAGATCCATTGAAATGGGTGCTGGTCATCTATGGTTCAAGTAATACTGAATTCCCACAGCTGCTGCACAAAAATCATAGCATCCCACAGGCAGCTTGGCAATACCTCCTTTCTCCTAGAAATGCATGTCCTTTAATCATTTCTGGGCATCTTTAAGACAGGTGACATTATACACAGCTGCTGTAAATGCTCCCTAACTGTTAGGATGGCTTTTCTCTTCAAGTACTGCTTTCTGAACTCATTTCTGTTAAAGAAATGATGCACCTGAAATTCTTACATCTAGAATTCATGCTAGAACACAATTTTTTAAGCTTTCTATGAGCATGAAGAGTTTAAAAAAATATTACAGAAATGACTCTGTTGTTAGGAAGTCTCTTCAAAACAATCCTAGAAAAGTTTCATAACATTCATTTTTGGCACATACTTTGCTTGACTATACTTCATAAACTACATATTGATTTCATTTTATTGGTGTCATCTGAAAACTCATTGCTAGACCTTCATGATGAATGAGCTAGTAAGAGAATTACAAGGACATAATGCAGGCTATAGCATAAATATGGGATGACCTCATTAAATCCATTAATTTGGAAAGTGTTCCTGTTCAGGACAGTATCTGAAGCACTTCTTTCAACTGGAAATAAGTGATAAAGTTCTAAAAGGTTGCTGCTTCAAAGAGATATGTACTTGTTTAGACTTTACCTGAATCTGAATCACAGGTGTAGATTATATAGAATATAATCAAAGAATTACAGAGTATTCAAAAGCCCAAGACACTTCAGCATAAAATATGAACAAATAAAATACAACACTGTCTTTAACTCCTATGATAATTCACACTTTGAGTGAACTTTGGTACCTCTGCACTTCACAGTCAGATACAGCCTGCATAACCTGTACAAGTCTGCACTAAAAGAACACCTTTGACACACATTTCAAGTGTCACTCATTGGGTTGTTGTTGTGCATTCCACACTTTCACCCTTTCTTTTCCTGCTGCTGAATGAGCTTTCTCTTAGAGGAATGAGCTTTCTCTGAGAGGAAACTTCTCAGACAGCAAACTCAAGATGTTCCAAAACATTTCATTCCACTTGGGCTGTGGCAAATAGTCAAAACAAAGATTACAGCACTACATGCAGGTACAAATTTGCAACTAAACCCCATTACACTCCATGATGTTTTTAATGGAAAAGAAAATGCAAATAAATTGCTTTGTAAATCAAAATGCTACATACTGGATGTAGATGTCCTTGGAACAGAGACAATAAACATTCCCTTCTCAAGAGGAAAAAACCTACAAAACAAACCCCTAGGAGCTGCTTACATAGAGGATTGCTAGATCTTAACTTTAAAGTTCACCATGACTGTTGAAATGCAGAATTCTAGGAGCTGTAAGATTAGTTAGGATTAAATCTACAGCACCTATTTCTTAGGAAATAAAACTAAGCAATACCTACAGCCTTACACTGGAAGCTACGAAGTTAATCCAGTTAGAAATATTAACTACCCAGACCAGATTTACTAAAAGGTGTTTAGACATATACTACTTAAATCTGAAATTTACAGATGACTGCCACATGAGGCTGAGTAAAACTTATTATATTTCCCTTTCCAACTCTGACAACATTAAAAAGACAAGCTCAAAATTAACACTGAGGAAAACGAGGGGTTGCAAGAAGACTGATAAATTAAGATTCTCACTCATGCATGAACCAGTTGGCAACAACAAGTCTCCTCATCCCTTTCTACTTCTAACATACAAGAAACCAAAGTCTGGGGAGCAAAACAGCACTTGACTGCATACCACCAAAAATTCAGTGTTGTGGTAAAAGCTTTGAGCTAACACCAGCAAGGCAAAGTACACTGGGCTCAAAGGAAACAAAGTGCTTAAGTTTCTCTAAACCAAACAAACCAGAAAGAACAAAATGAAAACTATACAGAATTCAGCTGTACCTTGTCATGACCTTGTTGGGCCAGCAGTGATTGTATTTCACATCAAGAATAACCCAGAAGATAATAAGCACTACATTTTCTGGCAAGTTTTGTACCCAAAGCACAACAATTTTTGCAATAAATTAATCATTACGTGACTTCAGTGGCTTCTTCCCTCAACTAAATAAAGGAAATATTGCCTTGCATATAAGCAAAATGAACAGTGTATGTATGGAGAAAATAGCTCAATATTTAAAAACCAGTAGACATCATCCAACACAACATGTATTGGTTTTAATTATAGCTAAAATCTATCTATATTTTTTGTTATGTAGGGTATGGTCTATAAAATCTGACTATGTCCATTTCCATCCTTAGTGGTGTTTTTGTTGAACAGACACTTCCTGGACTCCCTGATTACATGTGAATTCTGCTCTTAGACCCCCAATTACTGCAGTAGGAAGACTAAAGCTTATGAATTCAAACAGATTTGCTCATTTGTCATACTGTTTTCTTATTTGGTACTTTCTCCTGGTTTTTGAGAAGATTTATTGTTTCCTGAACATCTAAGCCTGGCAAAACTAGTGCCACCTGACAATAACAGAATCCAAGGAGAATCACTCCTGAAACTAAATCAAAATGTCTATGAGTCAGGCACAGAGGAAGGGTTCCAAGGTTAAGTACTCCCAACTCACCTGCTCAGTTTATAGACTTCATTAAACAAGCTTCAATTTACAGCAAGCAAATTTTAAAAGTGCCAGCTCGCTGCCCAGTTGTATTTACACAGCATCTGATATTCTTCTTTAAGTGAGAAAGTGAAGCATTTTCAGCACTTAAAAAAACCCTAAACTACTACAGTTGCTAAGTTTAATACCTGAATGAAAACCTTTTACCTTTAATGAACTTACATCCAGCATTGTAATGCATTTCCCTTCCACTTTGCAGCATATAGGAACCATTCCCCTCTGGCATTTGGAGGAAATGTAAGGCAGTTTTGAGGCAGTGGATCTATCCATGTATCTCCTAGGTAGGACAGTATGCTCCCTTTACTGAGCATTTGAATTCTTCTGGCTCATTAAAACACATGCTGAATGCCTTCACAATTAGGAGATTCAGTAAGATGGTATAGCAGAGAAAACCAGAGAAAAGTTTTGCCTTCAAACTTGCCCAAGTTGTGTTTCTGCGGTTTGCAGAGTGCAGACTGACTCTGTCCTGTGGTAGGAGGCCACAG
This sequence comes from Acanthisitta chloris, assembly GCF_000695815.1. Lineage (NCBI taxonomy): Eukaryota > Metazoa > Chordata > Aves > Passeriformes > Acanthisittidae > Acanthisitta > Acanthisitta chloris. The sequence continues at coordinate 18,160 of NW_008689895.1, read as the reverse complement.
AAATGCAGACTACTGGTCTAATAATTCTCTGTGGTTTGGGGTTTTGCTGTTGCTTAGTGGTTATGAAAACAACCTGCTTGACAAGATCACAATTCATGACCAAGAAATGTGGTGAGCAGAGCAGAAGTTACATACACAGCCCAATCTTTTGAAGTACCAGCTAAGGGTTTAGATAGAAAGTTGCTACAGTCATGATATTGAAGTTCAAAAAAATCGTATTCTTTAGCAGAAAAATAAGAACAAATGTTAACAATTTTTGTTTCCCTAAATTATCCTGCACAGAAGCACAAAGTAGATTTCTGTAGTCTGGTTATCGAGTTCTTTGCAACTGTAGTTTACTTAAATACCTTTTTCAGCCATGAAAAAAAGTAAACAAAATATTTTTGGTTGCCATAAACCAATGCAGATTACTCATTCTGCTGAAATTCCATTGCAGATCTAATCTATTACTCCTAAAAATAGTAACAAAATATAATGGTACATGATCCAGGTTATCCCAATAGCAATGGGAAAGACTAGCACGGTGGAAAGGTGCGATACATCAGGGTCCTGCAGAGAAGCATTAAGTTTCCAGGTCATGAAGAGAGTGAGCCTCTCCAACTCTACCAACTCACCAGCAGCAGCAGCCTGGAGCCAGAGAGAAGCCATCCAGAAATACAGAATTTTAGGGAAAAGAGACCAAACCTTAATGGGAAGCACGAGACTGGTCAGACCTGTGTAACAGGTGGCTCATTGCCCTTGGAACCTGTAAGGGATCTTTGAGAAATGTCTGTTTTGGCATTGCCTGTCTTTGATGACTTGGTGAAGGAGACTGAAAACAGCAACCCTTGGACTGTTTGCCTCAAGGCTTGTTGTTTCACAGTCCCAGAGATAAGGAGGCACCATCTATCCCCTCCAGCTGCTGAGATAATGAGGCAGCATTGTCCACAACTGACACCAGAGGCTGGGAACTGGTCAGCTCCTGACCAGTCAGTACCTGAAAGAGCCCCATAAAAAGGACTAGTGTCCAGAGCATGGTGCACACACTTGCCACCAAAGAAAAGACAGCTATGGATCATCAGAAAGCTGCTGGACCTATAGTGGTGACTATCCCCTTTTCTGTATGACTACAGATCATTGGAATGCTGCTGGGATCTATGGTGGTGACTATCTCTGCTGCACATCCCAAATCTTGCTTGTTTCTCCCCTTTTCTGTTTCTAACTTTCCTCTTGCCCCTTCTCTCTCCCCCCTGAGTAACCAATAATAAACTTTCACTCCCTAATGGCATTTTGACCTCATTTGTGTCTTAATTCACATTGGGGGAATTGATCGAACACTCACAAGTCTTATAGGGCCAGGACAGGACACACTTTTATGTATGTTTTTGCACATAAGTCTTGCTTACAAATACTAATGTTATATTTTATGATTCCACACAGGTGTTTATATAACAGGTGTATTCATGGCATAACAGCAGTGTCTTTTTTCCTTATGGTCTAGGATGCCAAGCACACTGAGACAGAGGTATTAGTGGGGCTCTTCTGCAGCAGCAATTTTGGGACAGGGGTAACTAAGTTACAGCCTGAGGTCTGTTCTCAGAACTCACTGAAAATTAATAGCAGAGGTGGGATCATATTAACAGTGTCACTTTGATACAAGGGGCCCAGAAGCACTTCTTGCCTATTCTGTGCAAAGGTCCTTCAATAAACTGCATTTACACCACAGCTTAAGAGCTTTGAATCTCTCAAAACCCAGTCCAAAGTCTAAGCACAAAGTGGAACTTAAAAGGAACAAGCCACATATTACAAGACAAACAGAAGCAAGAAATCCAGGTAAAGTTACAATTTATTTCAAAGCTATGTGCCTATCACTCACAACTGCAAACCCAGCTGGGATTTACCAGCTGGGCTGCTCAGAGAAGAAACAGTAGATCATATCCAAGGAATTCAAACTGATTTATGCTTTTGTTTTCATAACAATGACCGCTTAGCCTCTAGATCAAAATGTGATTACATGTGATTGCATTGTTACCTTAAGCTGCTGTCACTCTGTAGTTTTTAAGTTCATTTCATAAATACTTACATAAATAAATGTATAGAGTTTAGTCAGAATGAGGTTTATATATTTAATTTTAAGGGTTTTGTGGATTTATGTATGTAGCCTAACAATGAGATTCCTGGCTCCAGTCAAATACACTTCACTTTCAGGCAGCATATCCAAGATAATAAGCAAAAGGCATATTAAGGACAGCAGTGCAGAGTCTCCCAAACAGCACGAGAAGCAGCACAGATGAAATGGCAATCCCAGCCAAACACAGGCTGATGACTGCTCAAGTGACTGAGCTGTCCCCAGCTCTGACTTACTGAAAGACACTTGCCTAGATCTAGTGCCAGATTAGATATAGTCCCAAATTACACAGCCCCAGGACTAGGACCACAGCACTGAAGAACCTGAATTTTGCTGGTTGAATTTGCTAGTCCATGCTAAAGGCTGACAACACACGGGTCAATACAAAACAACCAGAGATGATCTGCATTTTGAATCATTCACTTTCTTCTTACGCCTCGTAGTGTGGAAACTCCCCAGCTGGCAGAAAGCTCTTGGCTCAGACAGTAGGGGAAAGCTGCAAAGCTGCTTTTGGGCTAGCACTGGCCCCGGGGGTTGAGGGGATGCATCAGCATGGCACTGCAGTGAGGGAGCCCACACAGGAGCCAGCACACCACTGTGGCACGCTCTGACACAACTGAGTGATGCAGCTGTCAGAGAGGGCTGTTCCCTTGCACCATTTGTATTGCCAGGGTTGTTCCATTGCACACACTTTGTTTGTGTCAACATAGCAATACTGGAGTCCGCAAGAAAACAAACGTTTCTCATCAAAGTTATTGCTGCCCAGGCCTAAATAAGAACATCTGGAAGCACCAGAAAAGAATGTGATCTCTTGGTCCTGATTTGCTTCCCACACTGCCTACTTAGACAGCTCTTGTGCATATACTTACTCCCTTGTTGCTGCTCCTAATTCTGGATTAAAAATAAATATGAACAAACACATATTCCTACTACATGAATAATAAGATTTACATAAGAAATGTTTGTCAGGAACATATTCTCTTTGAAATACATTTTCCAGATATTCCACATGTAAAACATTTCCTTTTTTCATAGTTGTCTCCTCTGAGATCTAGATCTTTACTATCCTCCTGTGAAAATTTATTGAGCAGAGGCAGAGACACTGCCACCAAGAATCCCTCCAGTAAAACTGCCACAGCCAATGCTGACTTCTAACAAACATATTAAATCCTGCGAGTGAAAAACTGTGCTCAGATCTAGCAACAACTTACTGAAAACCTGATAAAGGACATTTCCTACAAATAAAATTATTCTGTTGAAATGAAAATCAAGGGTTGGTGGGGAGTGAATAGGAAAAGCAAGTATTTGTTTCATTTGACATTTAGAGATTCATTGGTAAACATGGATACGATTTACCACATATAAGATCAGTGGCAACTTTTGTAATTGTAGTCATTGTTTGGAGGGAAGGGTTGCTATAGCAATACCAACCATAAGAAGGAAAACCACATCTACTCAGAGCAGTATTTCTACATGGCAATATTTTTATCACATAACACTCTAGCAAAAAATGGTGCAGTAAATCAATAGTAATGGCTATTTTAATCACATAGGTGTAGTCTGGAAAAGTATTTCACAGAAATATACTGCCTGAGGAAATGAATGACCATGACCACAGGTTAAGTAAGGTTTTGTTTGGTTTAGTTCCTTGATGCAGCTTACATCAGCTACAGTCAAGGGTTTAAATCCAGGCTTTCTCAAGCCAACTTCCCCTGGATTCAGAACATATAATGTTTAGAGGCTGGATTTGTTTCCTGTTCTCTACATAGTCCAGAGCAACCTAAATGAGATCTGATACCCCTTAAACTGGTTTGATTCAGATCTGCAGGGTTTCTTGGCTCAGGCATCAAGTGAAAGAAATAAAACTGGTTTGGGACTGGAATCAGCCCTGAAGTGATAGAGCCACATTTGCATGTTCCTACCCCTGATGCAGTTGGCATCAGTGTTTATCTGGAAGTCATATAAACCACAAAGGATGACCAACATACAATTGCAATACCCTTTCCTGGCCAGCCCCAAGGGAAGGCTGGTGCCCAGGGCATACTCTGGCATTCCCACCCACAGGCTTCTGGCAATGGGACTTGGGCTGTGGGTTTGGGGAACCAGGACCTTGGGTGTTTCTTTCTATCTTGTCAAAGGTTGACCTCATTCTGTCTCTCTCTGCTCCTACCTTGGGTTACCGATAAAATCATACTCCTGGCTTTCAGCTGGCAATTATCCTGGCTTTTAGTTGACTCCTTGTTCCCCTTTCCACCAGTTGGCTTCTTCAATTAAATCTTGCAGCACTCAAAATCACAGTCAGATTTAAAACAAGGATCAAGTCGATCGAAAACAAGCAAACATCAACACTGACCTGTGAAAACAGACCTATTTTGATCCTGACAGCTGATTTTCTAGTATCTCTCTCTTATTTTTGACAAATTAGTTTGAACAGATTTCTATACATTTCTACAGCTCCTAGAACACCTAGGAAGAGAGAACGAATGGCTAAAATAAATGTAATGCCCAATAAATAATTCAAATGAGATACAAATGACTTGGATCCCTATGGTCATGTAAACATTGCGATATTTATTCCCAAGGCATGTCAAAAGAAAAAAAATTGAAAATGGCTAAGCAATAAAAATCCAGTATTATACAGAGTTAAGGACACCTCATACATGGATACATTTCACACTGATGGTAGGGAGAAAATCCTGCTAGAAGAAGGATTTCCACTGTCCACCATTCCAGATTCACCTCTGTGGACAAATAAATGCCACAACCTTATAAAATTCTTCCTCTGCATAGCACAGCCCTGCTGTCCTGGGCAAGATCACAGAAAAATCACAAAAAACCCCAAAACCTAAACACAAACAAACAAACAAAAAGCTGTGATTCTTTGCAGATTAGTAGTTCAAGTCTCTGACTGTCACCAATGCTAGATGGGTCTCCACAGCTTGGTCTAGCTGAGTCTTGAAACCTCCAAGGCAAGATTCCACCATCTCTCTGGATGACATGTTAAAAGTTCCTAGTGAAAAAATTTTCCTAATGGAAATGAGATGCAATTTGTAGACAGTTGTTCCTTGTTTTTACAACCTGCCACTAATAAGAGTTCAGCTCCGTAGTCACTGAAACTCACCTTCAAGCAGTTACAGGTTTCAATAAGATTGTCCCTTAGTCTCTTTTTCTTTTGGCCAGGCTAAACTAGCCCGAGCACCTCAATCTCTCCTCATTACTTATGGGTCCTATGGCTCAAATTACCTTAGTAGTCCTTTCTCCCTTTTCTAATCACTGTGCTTTTCATTTGAGGAACCTCAAAACTGACTGAAGAAGCACAGTACTTAACAACACTGAGAAGAGTCATAACTTCCCCTGATCTGCTGGCCATACTCTTAATGTAGACCTCTATGCTGTTTGCCTTATTGGCAATGAAGGCATATCACTGGCTCATTTTCAACTTGGCAGCAACCATCACATCCCATTGCTTTCCCACAGTTCAGCTTCCCAGCCCGTACTGTTCCATGGAGTTAATCTGCATAGGCACGGAACTCTACGTTTATTCTCGCTGAACTTCATGAGGTTTCTGTTGGCCAAAGTTCAGGCTTCTCAAGATCCAGCTGAATAGCATTTTTACCATTTGGTGTACTAAACTCGCTCTCCTTCCAATTTAATGTGATCTATGACTTTTCTCAGGGTGCATTCTGTGTCACCATCTAGGTAATTAGCAGAGAGGTAACACTACTGGCCCAATCCCTCACAGGCCACTTGTTCTTGTTTCTCTAATGAGACACTGAGCCATCAAAGGCTACACTTTGAACCCAGTTAGCCATGCAATTTGCAATCAATCTAACAACCCACATCTCCAGCCTATACTTCCACAGCTTCCTCAGTGAGAGATGATAACAAAAACCTCACTTAAGTCATAGAATCATAAAATGGTTTGGATTGGAAGGGACCTTAAAGATCACCTAGTTCTAACCCTCCTGCCAGAGGCAGGGACACCTTCCTCTACACAAGATTGTCCTATGCAGCCTTGTCTTGGAACACTCCCCAGGCAACCTGCCCCAGTGCCTCACCACCCTCATAGTAAAGAATTAATCCAGCAATGTCCCCACATCTACATATTTGGTCATTTAATTACAAAAGGCACTCAGGTTGGTCAAAAACGTCTTGCCTTTGGTTCATCTGGATCAACTGTTCTTGATTACTTTCTCATTCTTCTCACACTTGGAAATAAACTCCCTGAAGACATGATACATAATATTTCCAGGAATTGTGGAGGGCTGACTGGCCTCAAGTTTCCTGAACTACCCTTCTTAAAGATGGGTGTAATGATAGCCATTCCCTAGTCTTCAGGACTTCTCTGCTGTATTTTTTCACATAGAATTGCAACTGCAGAATTGCCATTGCATCGCTTATGCCTTTCAGCCTCCTGGCACCAGTTCTATTTTACCTGATAGATTTGAGCATAACCAGCTTTTTAAAAGTATTTTTGAATAGTAAAATATTCTGTGTTTTTTTGTGCAACACTGCTTAACTATGTTCTAGGCAATCTCTGCTTTTGTACAAAACTGTATTTGGAACAGGAATTTATCATGCCTCTTGCAGGGTGAGCCACACTGCAAGACAGACCATCTCTTGCCTGTGCACTCAACTCCACACTGCATGGGCTCTGAGGGCACAGTATTTATCCTCACCTCACCCTGATAAAATAGAAGAGGGCTCTACCACTGATCCTAATGAGCAACCATCTAGTAAAGAATACTTCTCACAAGTAGCTACTGATATTGGGAAGAAGATAAGCCAAATATTCAGAACACTAGGCCTTTAAATACTGCTTAGGGGATAAGAACAAAGAGCTGAGAATGACCCACAGCACAAAGAAAACTTTTCACCCTACGCTTAACAGTATGTCCAAAGTAACTGAAGAAAACTGAAGAAGAAAATTAACTCACCTTTCTGACACATGATCTTATGCTTACTTAATAGGATTAAAAGTACTCGGTTCCATGTGGATTCTGCTAGGATGTGGTTCGTTCGTGTGAAGGAGGGAATAAGATGGAGGGAAAGTTTCCTTCACTGGCATTAGAGATCTCACTGCTGCCTTGCCAAACAAATCTGCCTGGTTACCTTCCCAAATGCTCAGTGCAAGACTGCTACATACCCATTCTTCTGACTTTACCAGGGACCTGCAATCTGCTGCAAACTTGTCACTTCTTGTTTCTGAGTTGAGAAAGAGGACCTAAATGCTATCTTCAGACAAACCCCACCGTGCTGTTACCAACTCTCAGTGCTCAGTTAGAAGAAAAGAAGAGAAGCCATCTCTACCATATGCAGTTTTTAAACACTAATCTCTACAATATGTGTTAATAAAACTCATACAGTCTGTTACAGAATCACAGAATGGGTGAGGTTGGATGGGACCACAACAGGTCACCTTGTCCAACCTCTCTAGTCAAGCAGGGTTATCCTAGAGCACATGGCTTGGGATTGAGTCCAGGCAGTTCTGGAATATCTCCAGTGAGGGAGACTCCTCAAGCTCTCTGGAAAATCTGTTCAGCGCTCAGTGACTGTACAGGAAAGCAGCTCTTCCTTGCGTTCAGGTGGAACTCTCTATGCACCAATTTCTGCACATTGCCTATAGTCTTACTGCTTGGCCCCACCAAGCTTGATCCATCCCCTGACACCTCCCTGCAGATACCCATTGATATTGATGAGGTCTCTCTCGGTCATATCTTCTCAAGCCTGAAAAGGTCCAACACCCTCAGCCACTCCTTGTAAAAGAGATGCCTCAGTTCCTTAATCATCTCTGTAGCTCTCTACCAGACCCTCTCCAGGAGCTCCATGTCTCTCTTGTACTGAGAAGCCTGGAACAAGGAAGATGCACATCTCCAATGAGTTTATGAGTAAACACAACACGCAGATATAAGAGACTTGCTATACCCATAAAATCAACATGTTCCAGCAACAAACATTCTCAAGATGATAGACCACTCTAGCTGTGGCCCAGCATATCTTGTTCTTGCATCATGCAGTTCTGGTGGAGGAATATTAACATAATTTTCATGTTTATCCTAAGATATCAGAACATATGTTCTCTTGCTAACACTACACCAGACATTTATTTACAATAAATTAGAGAAATGATTTCATCAATGAAGACATGCTCAACACTTCTCATTTAACACTTCTCCTTCAACAACTGTAGAGTGACTTCTACAGTTGTAGGTTTACAACCTATGAATAGGAGGATAATGAAAACAGAAAGCTGATATAATTTATCTTAATTCTGCAGTCAGATTCTTTTGGAATTTGCTTTTTAAAGGAAAGAAGGTAAATTTCCATAAAGTATGGAAAAGATGGCATTTTAAAAAACTAAGGCAATGAAGTATGACCTTTTCATCACAGAATTATAGTTATCCTTAATGTATTTTCCTGGCCTTAATCTGCCTGAACCTTCAAAACAAGTGTCAAATAGATGCAATACCTCTATTAGGGCAAGGGGAAATTTCTTCTTTTGTAAGATTTCTGCACAGCACTGTACAGAATAAAACCACAACTACCTATGGGACACTCCAGTGAAAATTCCATAAATTATTTAAGGAAGCTGCTGCTAGAAATTATAAGCACTTTAGATTAGAAGTATCATAGACAGGATATTTTGAGCACTGTATTTTGCATGGAAAGGACATAAGGTTGCACATAGCAGATGAAAATTTCAAAGTCAGAAAGACAGAGAAAAGGGGAAAAAATAAGTGCAAGGAGGTGTCCATTTTATTTTGTAAATGAGTCAGCAGTACTGGGTGATATTTTTACAAAGCTCATGAAGCAAAGCACCAAATGCTGCCAATGCTACTCTAGAGTGAAAACATAGGCAACACACTGAAAATGATGTGTGCTCAGAGTAAAAATCCATAGAAGGACTTGCACGCATCACATGAAAAAGAATTCTATTGTCTTGATTACTTCCAACTATCAGGTGTAATAAATTTAGCTTACTCTTGTTACCCATGAGACAAGATACACATTTCCTGCTATGTATCTAGGAATGCTAGGAGACCTTCTAGAATTTCACTTCTCATTTTTGTCTCACTTTAAGGACTCACAGTCACAATCACATTAGTCACACTCGGTGTAGGCGTATGTGGAAAATAAGAGAACTACTCTCTTTGAAGGCACCCTGTCATTTAATGAAAGATTTTCTTCTACAGTATTGTGACTGTTTTAACATTTTGAACACATGAACCTTAGATCAGAGACAAGTTCCGACGAAGGGCTCCAGATCGCCTTACTTCATCTCCCTAGCTACCTAGGCTGCCATGGAAATTAAATGCTAGTAACAAGTAGAGTACTTGGGGTTTGATAAATGCAGATTATGTTGCTTCAGAAGGCAAGAACTTTCCCATCTTCAAGGATGCAATTTACGGTCAGCAACAAGAACTCTGGCATTGCATATTATTTTTTCATTTTTCAACATGACCATCCAGTTTTTAAGGTGAAATATTGATAGCTTGATGTGCCAGCCTATAACCCCTAAGACTGGAAGTTTAAAATCATATTTAACTTCAAGAGCAAAGCACAGGCAGTCACAGAGCAACTTGTCCTCATATGTCTATCACCATCCTGGTCTGGGGGAAATCTGACCTTCCAGAGAAGGTGACAGAAATGTGTTCTGTATTAATGCAGCTTCAGCCTGTTGGAGATTCATCAGCAGAAAGGTGAAACAGCCATTTGAAAACCAAAGCTGCAGTAAATGCAGCATTAACAGGCCAAGGTTTCCAAGAGGAACCTGAGAAGTAAGACACACACACACCCCTCCAAGTGGTGAAGTATGAGCAACTAATGCATCTGTATGCTGTAATTCACTTGCTGTCAGATCACAGGTTAATTTTCCTTATGCAGCTGGTTCAACTGTACTACCTCATCTTTAAATATGGGTTATCATCACATCACCTTGGAAGAATACAGTTCTATGTTCTCCCTGATCTGCTTGCTGCAAATTCTTTGTGTGCAAGTTTGTTAGCAGTAAGCAATGCCTAATCAGATCCTGAAAAACCCTGAGCTAGCCAAAGCAATAGGCTATCCCTCAATGGAGAATTCAGTATTACACATTGCAGGAAAGCAATCCCCAGCATCTCAGCTGTATATGGTCCAATACAAACATCCAGCAGAAGAAAAAAATCCTGGACCAAAACACTTCATGTCCCATGTATGGAGCACTGCAGCACCAGGCACTGAACAACTCTGCAGATCAGCTGAGTTGGACCCTGTAGCAAACAGCAGCACACAGGATTTGAGACAGGAGCCTGTAAACCACTCATTTTAGTGTAAATACAGACAGCTTTAGAACATGGTGGAAGTGGATTAAATTAGTTTCTGAGCCACAGGGATTAATACACAGCTAGCAGTTTGCCTGACAGTACATGGCAATGAAGGGTCAGGAACAGGCCAAAATGAAGGTGAAGGGATACACCTCAGGCATGAAATGAGTCTTTGTGGACATGGCCAGAGCCCTCTCAGCTTAGTGACAGCAGAACTAGGCAAACAAACAAAACAAAATGCCTGGGAGAGGACACGGAGATTAGGAAACAGGGGAAATGAAAAAAAAATTAACTGAGAAATGCCTCAAGATACAGCATTTCCAGTCAAATCAATATATTGTTTAGGATGACCTGAAACCCTGAATTCGAGTGTAGCAGTCACTGGCTGCTTTGAGGACAAGGCAGCAGTCACTGAACATAAATGTAAGAATGAAGAAAAATTAAAACTACAGCTAGACGGTGTTATGGCAAAAGGTACTGGTTATCTGCAGAACCACAAAGGTTTTCCACTAAGTTGGCAGGTTTGCCTACTGCACCTAGGTGCAAGATTTGATGGTTGTTTTGATACACACAAGAGAGCATGGCATAAACACCCTGGTAGCTCTGAGCAACTTGCCCTCTCCTCTCAGCAACAGTCTCACCAACTTTATTTCAGATGCAAAGAAAGATTTTGTTCCAGTTTTAGCTCAGTCAGTTTGCTTTGGAGTATGTAATGAAGACAGCAGCACTAAGGGCTTGAAGAGGTCACCAGTAGAAAACAGTGTCATTCAATGTCTGTAACATCTTGACCTGGGATTTCATTTCTTCCTGCAGAAGGGCTCCATAGGGAAGTACAAGCAGAACCACATCAAAGCAATAATGTACATTACTGGAGAAAGGATCACAGGGCACGTAAAGAGTTAGGCTGAGAAGTTCCAGCTGCAGTCACAGGAATAAAGTGGAATCTACTGCATGCAATGTTGGACTACGTGGCTATCAGAGCTCTGAGGCTGCATAAACAGATCCACTGTCAGAAAAGCAAGCAGGTTGTTTCTTTTCAGTCTGCAGGATCAGAAATAAAACAGTGAGGCTGCAGTTATATGAACAGAGGGCTAACTATGGCTATAACTCTGTCACATTCAATTCAGAAATGTGAATACATGAGAGTTTGGGTGTCTTATTAATGGCCAAGGGACCAACAGTCTTGGTCTCTTCAAAAACTTTTTGTGCAACAAAGGCATTGGGTGCATTGGGTGTCTTATTAATGGCCAAGGGACCAAGAGGCTCGGTCTCTTCAAAAACTTTTGGTGCAACAAAGGCATTGGGTGCATTACAGCAATTACATTTAAATCAATAGCCAAAGGAAATCTAGAAGCAGTCCTGGACTGTGACATTCCCCCGACTTAAAACTAGAAGCCTTGAACAAGCTGATGTTAATGCATACTATAGTTTTGCTAAGGGGTCCTTCTGTAACAAAATCTCACTCTCAAAATTGTCCTTAAAATTAGGTTTCAACAGAATCATTCCATCCATTTCAGACCAACTGATAACGAAAATTACAGAGCACTGTGAGCATGCACTACATTAGAAAGTGTTTTATGGTGGGCAGGCAAGTCCTTGTATTTCTCTCCCCATCTCTCCCTCAGAGCACTTCTGAAAATCCCCCGTTATATGCCCATAGTTCAAGAAGGGGATGACAAAAGAAACCTACTCATTTTTACACTTACAAAGATTTATAATACTGATGGCCAATAAGACCGTGTGTTTGTGAATAAGAAATGACAGGTGGTAAAAGCAGATGGTTTTGAAAAGATTTACAGCAGTCCCTGGCTCCACTACCCTAGCAGCTCCACAGGATGCTGGCAGAAGACGTGGTTCCCCTCCTCTTCTTACCTTGCCTCACTCCAGAAAACCTGCAGCAGCTGACCTCACCAGTTGCCACAAAGGCAGGAAAGGATCAGCAAACCTCACACGCTCATGTTCTTCATTCCACCTCCAAACTGCTTTTGCCTCTCTGCAGAGGCCCAGCCAAATGCAAGCCACTGAGTCAGGGTAACCAGCCAGGTGGTCATCTGAGATGAGCCACAGAACCACTTGTGTTTGCTGGGCCTGACCAGGCCCAGAGCAGGCAGAGCTGGTTTCAGCAGTCATTCACCAAAGATCTTTTGCTTCTGACCACACAAACAATCCAGTGCTGAACCCTGGCACAAGCACCTGCCCCTCAGTACAGACCTCTGCTGAAAGCACCAGCTCTCACTTCTGAAGGCCTTGGTGCTGGAAGGGGCATCTCAGATACCCCAACCCTGCATAGCCAAACTTTGACAAGTGGTGAATAACTTTATGTCATTAGTCCTAGAGCAATACCCCAATGGGAGCAAAGCTCAGAGAAGCACAATTATTCACATTACATCTCAAAACAAAGAAAGCAAGGAGGAGAAAAAATTATTTCAGATGTCAACAAGAGCAGTAACACAAAAATATTTCCAAATGAGTGTTGTGTGTTTGGCTAAAGCAGTGCTGATAGCTACAGCTACAACATTCTCCAAGTTACTTGTGCTTAGGGAGCAAGGACCCACTACTAATGAGAAAACAGTGCTAGCTTCAGGCTGCTGTTTTCAGCACGCTGCCTCAGCTGTAACTCTCTTCTGAGCTATCACAGGATACCTATAAAAATGACTCAGGCAACTTCATATACCACCAATGAATCATTACATGATGCCATCTCTGGCTACTATCAAAACCACCTGCAACCACCTTAACCATTCAGAACTCCACAGTTCCACCCAATTCAAGGAACCTGTGCTCTGTTAATACCCACACATTTTGTGAATAAATTAAGAATCTCTCTTCTAGGATTTACTAAGGTGTACTGTAGGAATTAACACTCCTCAAAGAGGGCTGGGACTTTTTCTCCACAGCATCTTTGCTTTTCTTCAGAAACAGGTATGATTGACTCAATGTCAATATAACACTCATTCTTGTTTTCCATTTCTTTAAAGAGTATAACTACATAGCTTTGTAAGAACCTTTTCCTTATTGTTAACCTATAGCATTGTTTACAAAATTGCAGTCAATTTACATTTTCATTTCACTCACAGAATCAAAATACTTTCTGAAGGAATATTCTAGAGAATCACCCACAGCAAAATAAATCCCTATTGTTTACATGAAATTAGGGAGCATTTCTTTCCTGCAATGAGTTCATGAAGGCAATAAAAAGAAGCTGTCAGTCCAGCTGGCCCAAATTTTATAAAGCATTGCAGAAACAGTAGTGAAAACTGTGTTTGCCATTCAAACTTGCAATCAAAAACTTACATGTGTTTCCAGAGAACACCTCATGGCAATATTGCCTCACACCTTTGGACACAATAAAATGTGGATATGAGATTGGATAAGGAAAGGCTGAAAAACAGCTTTAGAAATTAAATTGTAAGCATCCAGATTTGTGACCAGTCCTGCTATTCTTGTGTACATTAACCAGTCTTCAAGTTTTGTGTTTGTTCTGTTAACCCCACAAGACAATCACCTGCTTCTCAAAGCAGATGTGAATGATGGATACAGGTATAATGGGTTAAAAATCAAACTGAGTATGAAGGAAACCTATTATATACATCTCTTTTGGGCACAGCTGCTCCACAATTACTTTCAGGAAGGAAAAAACTTCATGGAGTCAAACAGAGTAGTATATTCTTGGGAGACAAGATATCTTTTTCTGTGAGCAAGGGTAGAAGAACAGAGCCCCATGCAATTTCCAGTCACTTGAAACTGACTAAGCATAGGTACACAAAAGCGAAACACACATACAAGCAACTCTTGCTAAACACAGCTAATATAAGCTTAGAACTGAACACAATTACAGTTGAATTACAGGTATTTTTTGCCAAACCTTCAATATGCCTCATGCTTTAACAAAAATGAATGTAGCCAGAGATTTGAGGGAGAAAGGGTTTCCAGTTTCCAACAATTACCAACAGAACATTAATTGCATTCCTACACACAAGATCCTACTATTGACTATTTCACAGTGTAAAGACCTAATTAGCTGTAGTTTTAACACTGTATATCACCCAAAGACAGCTCCATTTTCTACAGAAAGTCTGAAAACACTGTGAAAATGTGAATTAAAAATACAAAAATCCACCACAAGCAAAATGTCTACCTTAGATGGTGTTAAAAGAGTGAGTTACAGGCTTACCATTCAAAAATTAAACGGGGAAAGAATATAATAAAAGATAAAGCACCTGCTGTGGTATACTCTATGTCCTTCAAGTTTCCTCTTTCACTCAGTTCATCAGACCCTTGAGGGGTATGTCTACACAGGTGACTGGAGGCAGGCAGGTGCCTTTTTCACTCCCCAGATTAGCCAGACATAAACCAAACTACATCTGGAAGCCATGCAGAAATGTTAACACAGCACCAAGTGAGCTCATTAGGCTGCAGGTCCATCGTTGGTTTAAGGTGGTCCAAGCAGGACTCCTAGCAAGTGTGATGAGAATCAGCCCACTCTTCCCCCCAGTGCTCATCTCTGCTGATTCCAAGGCGTGTTTTAGTCATGCATTGAGTCACACCCAGGAACTCATCCAACTGAAAACCAGGCCAACAGCAACATCAAGAGCAGATTTGCATTTGGCCAGGAGTGATAGTCCCAGCACAAGTGAGAGGCTGGAAA
>NW_008689895.1:2693-3033 GCF_000695815.1 Acanthisitta chloris | reverse complement strand
ACCGCAGCCCTTGCCTTGTAGAGAGGCAAAATTTGGTTAGCTCCAGCACAGCTTCACACGTGACGAGCTCACAAACAGGGACTGCCTTTGTGTAATAGTTGCTTGAGCCAGGGAAGTGAACAACCTTCAGATGATCCTTATTTCTAGGTCCATCTGGAGATGCCTAACTCTTTCTGTGACCTACCATTAAAATTTTTGATAATGCTTATCATATTGGACAGCATTGAAATATTCAAACTTTCATTTCTTAAGCCTCGTCTGTGGACCCTTAGGGAATGAGAATGGCATAATTTTTATAGTCATAACAGGAAAACAATGCAACTATAGAACAATGCTAACA
>NW_008689895.1:0-2668 GCF_000695815.1 Acanthisitta chloris | reverse complement strand
CCTACAAACACAGCAAAATCAAACAACATAATAAGATAAGCAACGGTCCTCATCTGAGTCAAGCACTTATCAGTAGTTTCCTCAACCCCACCAAGTTATTCCTTACTGCCCTTCAGTTTCTATGAACTACTCAAACTGTGGTACCACACAAAAAGAAAAATATTTAGAAAAAAAAAAAAAGAGGATCTCCCTTCCCTTGTCAATTTCAAAACATGTTTTTCCCTTCCCTTGTCAATTTCAAAACATGTTTTTCCTCCTTCCCTATGCCCTCATTCACACAATCTGTCCCTTGTATAGGTCAGAATTACTTGCTATGGGGAAACAAACTGGCAAAAAATTAGGATTAGGAGCTTCCTATGTGAAATGCATGGCAAAAAACCCCAAGTTTTTTCCAATGACAGTCTAACACTGCAGACTTCTCTTCCGGAGCAAGGATCTACACCCTGCCACAGGACTTGAAACCATCAGTATCTGAGCAATTTCTGATGACACGGGCTGCTCACCTGTGTTTCTCTACTGCACCAGACAAACCATATGCTTCTGTGCCCTTGATCATAATACCCATAGACCCTGCCACAATCTCTGCAGTGGCATTATCCATCTTCTTCCTGCCAGCACCCCCACACTTTCCCAACCTCCTCCAGATGCCCCAAGATCCAGGTCTGTCAGACCTGAACTGACTTTGGGGTAAGCACAGGAAGTTTATCAGTCAAAGCTGCCTCCCATAACACCCACAACCTCTGTGCCTGTGCTAACAGGCCACTTCCTACTACTTTCCTGGCAGTCTCTCTCTAGATACTGGGGTTTTTTTGTTTGGCTTTTTGGTTTGTTTTTTTGGGGTTTTTTTTGCCCACCTGTCACAGGTTTTATTTACTCAGGCTTTTCTTACATGATCTTCACAATGCCTCAAAACTACATTTCCCCACCACTAACTTAAACAAGCCTTAATAGGGATTAGACTTCAAACCTGAATTGGCAGAACTGAGGAATTTGCAGCTTTGTTACAGAATCAGCTGCATCCTCAAACGTCCTCTAAATATAGTAAAAGCCTGGCCTAAATCTGCTATTGCTCCATGTTTAATTCAGATACCTTTGAGTGAATGCATCTCTCCCCACCCCCAATTTTCTATTCTCATCACCTATGTGTTGAAGTTTACGATGACTTTAACTTAGACAAACACCCCAAAACACAGAGGAAATGTTCTAACACATTATAGTTGTGTAGAAACAAATTATCAGGAGAATACAATAGACCAGGAGATTAAAGCACTACCTTGTAATGGGGATTTTACAACTTCACTAAAGCAACTATCAGTGTAATTTTGAAACTGTGTAGTTACTTTCAAAAGAAGGTGAGTACATAATGCAGTAATGAACAGAACTTGCACTTTACAACTGAAGAGCATTACAGGTAAGCAGGAAATGATGCTGCTTTTGATACCACAGTGCAAATGAAAACTCCAGTAGCAAATCTCTGAACTGCCATCAGCTTCTTATCAAGTGGAGATGAAGGTTCCCAGAGTACCAGCACATGCAGAAAGTTACACTCGAAACTACCATGCCAAAGCAATGTGAGCTTTGGTAGTGAAAGCTTCTGAAAGGCCATACACTTTGTTACATTTTGGGAATAATCTAATAGTTCAGTTTTACACTTACTTTAATACAAATTCAAGTGAACCAGGATTAGAGCTGATATGGATTTATGGAACATATTTTTTCTAGCTTAATAACCTTCAGAGATAGCAAAATCTCAGCCTAAATAAAGATGCAAAACTAGTCTTTTGACTGAATTTATAGTGCAATATTTCTGGGTGAAGCAACTCCCATTTACTTTTACTGCTTCCTCCTGCAAGATAATGGTCTGTCATTAGTTATTCGTCTCCCTAGTTATGCCCTTAAAAGGCTCCGAGGCAAACACATAAAAGCAAATTGTTCCAAGTAACAACATTACTGGAAAGGACTGTGTAAGACAAGACAAGCTCACGTGTCTCTAGTTTCCAGAGACCCGAGGATATCCTCCCAGGATCCTGTAGCAAATTTCGGGTTAAATTCTGTGGTGCCCTGCGGGTGTCGGGCAGCAGGGATGTCCAGTCATTTCCCAGTCAAGAGACAGAAAACAGCACCAAGGCTCAGAGTAAGAACCTCCTCCTACCGTTAAAACTCTATTGCTGTCTAATACCACACTTCTTTAAAAAGCCCCGTACGGGCCTAACAGCAGGAAAACAAAAACGAAAGACAAGCCTCTCCTAAAATTAGATGACATCTTTTTTTTTTCTTTCTTAATAGCATCGCCCTGAAGATTTACTCCTGCCACGAGCAAACCCTGCCGGGAGGCAGCCGCCGCTCACCCCATCCTCTGAGTCGCACAGCCTCCTCCTCCTTCTCCTCTCCTCCACACACCTCTTTGCGTGTGTTGCTGCGGGTTTTTCTCTTTTTTCTCTGAGCTTTCCCTCCAACGTGCCCCAGCGGGTTGTTACCTTCAATTACCGCTTTTCCCACCAGTGCTTCTTCCCAAACCGTTGCCTCTCTCTCTCCCTCCGCCCTCTTCCCCAGCACACAAGCAACTCCCGGCAAAGAAGAGGAGAGGAGGGAAAAAGAAAGAAGGCCAAAAAACAAATAAAATTTAAAAAAATAAAGAGCAGACCTCTCGCGGCGCTCTGACACGGTG
>NW_008689894.1:79947-111855 GCF_000695815.1 Acanthisitta chloris | reverse complement strand
GTAAGTTCCAGGACAGAAGCAAGAAATAAGCATTTACAAGTAACATGATGATCTTTGTGACATTCTCCATGTCTAGAACAGAATAATAAACCAACTCTAGACTTCCTTTCTGATAGAATAGGTGAATTTTCTACTATTGCCATGAGGCAAATAATGAAAATATAAAAAAATATAATGAGACAAATTCTTCTTTTCATGTATTCTAGGAGTAAAGAATATCCAAGAGGCACTATTTAGTTCATGTGATCAACACTCAACATATTGGTGTGTTTTTGTTAGCTGATGGTAGCTCTTATTCACTGATGTGGGAGTGGTGGGCCTGCAGCCACTGGAGTATGGTGATGGTCTTGCTGTATCCGTGTGTCTGCAATCACCAGGTCATGGTGATGGTCTCAGAATGTTGCTTTCAGACCAGACCCCTCTGCAGATTTGCTAAGTTGTTTATGACACCTGGTGTCCTGGTTTTCACTAGGATTATTTTCTTCTAGTAGCTGGTACAGTGCTGTACACAAAACACAGGGTTTTTTTATTAATATGGGAATCTTGTTGATAACACATCAATATTTTGGTTGTTGCTAAGCAGTGCTTACACTAAGTCAAGGGCTTTTCAGTTTCCCATGCATTGCCAGTGAGGGGATGCACAAAAAGCCAGGAGGGAGCATAGCTGGGACAGCTGAGCTGAGCTAGTCAAAGGGATATTCCATACCATAGAATATCATGCTCAGTATATAAACTGGTGGAAATTGGCCAGGAGACGCCAACTGCAGCTTGGAGGCAGATTAGGCATCAGTCAGCAGGTGGTGAGCAATTGTATTGTGCATCATTTTTCTTTCTTGGGTTTTATTTCTTTCTCTTTTTATTGTCCCCATTTTTGTTGCAACTTATACAATTATTGTTTTAGTCATTATATTTTATTTCAGTTGCCAAACTAGTCTAATCTCAACCCATCAGAAAGGTGGGGAGCTGCAGCGAGCAGCTGTATGGTACATAGCTGCCATCTGGGATTAAACCATGACAATCCTTTTTGGCACTCAGTGTGGGGCCTGACACATTGAGACAACTAGAAATCTGACTAGAACATGTTAGACCAAATTTATTATAAGCAATCTTTATATTCTTTTAATAATCTCTGGTTACACTGTTAATTTATTTTCTCTCAAAGTCAGTGCGCTTGTTCTTAAAGTTGTGTTACGTAATACCTTACTTTGCAGTATATATTACCCATTGTGCTGTTTATCACCCATGGGAACTGGGCTCTTGTAAAGCTTATCATGCTCTTGTACTTTGTAACACTGGCTTATGATATGATAGAATTGCTGATCATGAAGGTAATCTGGTATTTTACTCAGCATTGCATCTCTGTACTTCGAGAGCCATCTATCAGAAACTATTAATAATTACACCTTTTATGTTTTCTCCTTGGAGTCCCAATCCATGGGGAAGACATCTCCCTGCAACTTCCCCTTCTCCTCCTGGCTCTCGAGGACTCTGTATATCCTTGGGATGTACAAATCAACATGTTCCTACTATTATGTCTTCTGAATGTGTTCCAGGTCTTGTTTTTTTCAGGAATACCACAGAGTGATGTGTCCCAAAGTTGTTTAACTATGAGCGCTAGGCTGTGTGGGATAGTATAGACAAGTACATAGGCCACTGTGTACATCCAATGTTTTGGAACTTCATCCCTAAACAAGTGCAGAACCCAGAAAAACTAGCAAAATATTTGAAATAAGTATGCTGTCACCCTGAAAATTCCAGAGTGATACAAATCACTGCAAGTTGGACAGGCCTGGCCCAGGCCTACTGAGCCCTGTTCAACACTATTCAGTATCCTCAAGGTGAAAAACAGGACTCTGGATCTGACAAAAAAAAAACCAAAACAGATGCTGCAGCTACTCCCATGGCACTGAAACTGAACTGGACAACCAACCTGTGGTGGTATCAGTTGCCCCTATACACAAGATGAAATGGACACAAAAGTCAGCTCAATTAGTAAAGAAGGATTAAGCAGGACCACCACAAGAGCAGCAGGAAGAGGCAGAATGAGAGGTAACCACTGGATCCCTATCCCTGAGCAAGCTGTGGGAGATACAAAAAGATTTCAGCCATCATGCAGGTGAGCACATTATCACCTGGCTCCTCCTATGCTGGGATAACAGGGCTAATAGCTTGGAATTAGAGGGTGGGAAAGCCAAGCAGCTGGTATCCCTTGCTAGAGAAGTGGGCATTGACAGGCAAATTGGAAAAGAGGCAGAAATCCTCAGCCTCTGGAGGCAATGCCTGTCAAGTGTGAAGGAAAGGTATTCTTTCAAATAAGATGTTATATGTCACCCAGGTAAGCAGACTGCCATGGAGAGAGGTATGTAAGATGGACGTCATCAGATCCCAATGGATGTGATCAACAAAATAACAGTGTGTCCACCAAATAGTAAAAAGGAAACACAAACTTTCTTAGGCATTATGGGGTTTTGGAGAATGCATATTCCAAATTACAGTCTGATTGTAAGCCCTCTCCATCAAGTGGCCAGGAAGAATGATTTCAAATGGGGACCTGAGCAATGACAAGCCTTTGAACAAATCAAACAGGAGATAGTTCTTGCAGTAGCCCTCAGGCCAGTCTGGGCAGGGCAAGAGGTAAAAAATGTGCTCTACACAGCAGCCGGGAAGAATGATCCTACCTGAAGCCTCTGGCAGAAAACACCAGGGGAGAATGAAGATTGACCCCTGGTTTTTGAAATCAGAGATAAAGAGGGCCCGAGGCCCTCTAAACTCCAACTGCAAAAGTGACACTGGCAGCTTATGAAGGATTTTGAGCTGCTTCAGAAGCAATTGGTGCTGAAGCACGGCTCAACCTGGCACCTCAGATGCCAGTGCCGGGCTGGATGTTCAAGGGAAGAGTCTCCTCTACACATCATGTAACTGTTGCTACATGGAGTAAGTGCATTGATCACACAATGAGCTTGAACAGGAAATCTCAGTCATTCAGGAATCTTGGAAGTGACAATGTTCTGGCCAGAAGGCAAAAATTTTAGAATGACACCAGAGGAGGAGGTGACACATTTTTACCAATGAGTCCTGCAAGAAAGCATCAGAGGTGGAAGTTGGTTGTATGCCGATTGCTGAAGGAGAAGGAGAAAAATCAAGTCAAGTCAGTTTGCAGAAGTGAAAGCCATCCAGCTGGATTTCGGTATTGCTGAATGAGAGAAATGGCCAATACTTAATCTCTATACTCACTCACAGATGGCATCAAATGCCCTGTGGGGATGGTTGCAGCAATGGAAACAGCAACTAGCAGCACAGAGTTAAACCCGTCTGGGCTGCCACACTGATGCAAGATATTGCTGCTCAAGTGGATTGCAGAAGTGAAAGCCATCCAGCTGGATTTCGGTATTGCTGAATGAGAGAAATGGCCAATACTTAATCTCTATACTCACTCACAGATGGCATCAAATGCCCTGTGGGGATGGTTGCAGCAATGGAAACAGCAACTAGCAGCACAGAGTTAAACCCGTCTGGGCTGCCACACTGATGCAAGATATTGCTGCTCAAGTGGAGAACTTGGTTATGAAGTTACATCATGTCGGAGCTCATGTACCCAAGAATCAGGGCACTGAAAACACAAAAACAACCCACAGGTGGATTAGGCTGCTAATATTGAAGTGGCTCAACTGGATCTGGATTTGCAACAAAAGAGTGAATTATTTATAGTTTGGTAGGCTCATGACACATTAAGGCCATCAAGGAAGAAGTGGGCTCATGATTGAGGGGAGGATTTGACCAAGGACACTACTGCACAAGTTATTCATTAAAGTGAAACGTGCTGCAATTTAGCAAGCTAAGTAGTTAAAGCCTCTTTGGTAGGAAGAACACTGACAGAAATATAAACATGGGGAGGACTGCCAGATTGACTATATCTTGCTCGCCCTATGTGCTGACAATGGCGGAAGCAACCACTGGATGGCTGGAAACGTATCCTCTGCCCCATGCCACCACCTGTAACAGTATCCTGGGCCTTGTAAAGCAAGTCCTCCCAGAAAGAATTGAGTCAGTCAATGAGATTCATTTCTAATAGAACCTCATAGAAAAGTGGACCAAACAACATGACTCTAAGTGAGTATATCACATTCCTTATGCACTAACTAGCCTCTGGAAAAAATGAGCAATACAATGAAAGGTCTGCTAAAGACTGCACAGAGAGCAATGGGTGGGGGGGCCTTCAGACATTGAGATGTATATTTAGCAAAGGCCATCTGGATAATCAACACCAGAGTATCTGCCAATTGGACCAACCCTGTCCAATCTAAACTTTTGCATACTGTAAAAGGGGATAAAGTTCCTGTAGTACACATTTAAAAATGAGCAGGGGAAAACAGTCTGGGTTATTCCTGCCTCAGGCAAAGGCAAACTCATATGTGGCTTTTGCTCAAGAACCTGGGTGCATTTGGTAGGCAATGAAGGAGCATGGAGACATCTAACACGTGCCTCAAAAGGATTTATTTTGGCTGAGAATAGACAGTGAATTAAATTGTATCATATTAACTGTTACATAACACTATATATTATCTCTTGTACGGCAGCTATATGCCCATCACCACCTGGGGCACCTCATGATGCCCATCTTCACCACTCCGGATTTGGGGATCTGAAGCTGACTCCCTTTTGAAAGCCATATCAAAGGTATTACAGTAAAAATCTGTTAATTAGATGAAGTGATTCAGTTATGCAACATAGCACATAACAAATGAGCTCATAACAAGCTGAAATCTTTACAAGATCTAAAATTTTTTTCTGGCATTACAGACCTTGAATTTACCTTGGTTTGATTTATTGAGCTGCACCCTCCTTTGGCAACCACCTAGGTTCAGACATTTGGACACTAATAGGAGTTTTGCAGTTAGAAGGACTCTGACAGTGTATTAATTCTTGGAAACCAGTGGATTCATGTGCTGGACTGTCTTGCCTCAGTACACTTCCACAGATCCAGACAGAAAACACTGACATCTGAATGGACCTTTATCACTGTTTTTACTAATCCACCGAAGTATGGGGCCTCTGCAGACAGTTGTGTTGAAGCATTCTAAAATAAAAGTCAAGCTTATTTTTTGATTCAGTCTTCTGAAACACCACAAACTGTCAGAACTGTGCACCTGTTCTTCCCTCTCTTATGAACCTGAAAGATTTTAATTGCTTATAAAAACCACCTTTTGTAACTTTTCCTTCTTCTTTTGAAGAAAATTGAGCTTTTTTTTAATTTCTGCCTAACTTTGGCAGCTCATGTTCCATGATCTCATTCAATCTCCTTTACTGTCTTCCTTTCAACTACTTTGCCTTGCAATGTGGAGTATGGATTAATAGCTTGTTTCTATCAAATAGATTATTTTTTCTGTGGGTTATGATACCTATAGATTGTTAAACTCAGTATTATCAAACTGAATGGATCAAATTAGGTATTGCGATTGGATATTTTTTGTTTTTACATGCAAGTAATTATCTGGCTTGTTGCTAGTGAAAGGTCTTAATTCAAAATTGTAACTGCTTTTAGGATTTTCCTCAGTCATTAAAGAAAAGTCAAGATTCCTTCACATTTTAGTCACTGCCACATACCATCCAACACAGTCTCTTCTGGGAGCCAGGATGCTGCCTTTTCACTGTGTGGGGTTGTATGTTTAGCTTGCTACCTATGAGCATGGATCTTTTTCCCATTTAAATAATATGGAACTCCTTCAACTCCATGGCCTTCCCCTTCCATACTTCTCTTTGACATACCTCTGATGCCTCCAGTCTATCAAGGGCACAGAAACTGTTGCCCACAATAGAATCCCTCTCAAATAAAGCCAATAGTGAGTATCTATCACACAGGCATCTCAAAAATAATGGAGAGGTTAACATATATGTAAGCAAAACTATGTATAATGTGTTCACCTGTCACAAAAGAGGCACAAGTTTAGGAAATATGTTTTCTGTATTTTTGTGAGATTAGCTCCTCTGAGTGTTAACATTCAGGAAACCCAAATGCTGATGTCATTACCTTGGCTTCCGATGCCTTTCCTCATTTCCCATGCAGACTCCCTCCAAGCCTATCAGTCCAGCCTGAGACATAGTGAGGAGTTGTAGTGAGGCCAATGCAAACCTAACTTAATTAGCTGCACTAAAGCCACATCAAACCTCCTTCATTGCAGTCTTTGGCCTGAGCTCTGGAAAGCAGATAAGCAAAGAAAACAAGAAAGAAGGAACAACATTTATCCTTAAAAACAGTACCCAAGAGGTTTGTCCCCACAAGACATCTTCCTCTAAGCTGTGCTTCTTCTACCATTCCTCATTAGAACAGTTACTAGGGGGCAGAGTCATGCCAGTAAAAGCAAGAGCTTTGCTCAGTGGCCTAGAGGAGCCCACCAGGAGGTAAGGCATCAAAATCAATGTTCACTCAGATATATAGAGCAGTGAAAAGTCCTGTTCTGTCAATATATGCTGGGCTCCCAGAGTTTAACTCCTGACTTTTCTTATTTGTGTTAGCGCCTGAACATCTGGGATTTAAGAGATATATGTGGAAGCACAGCACTGACATATGGAAAAAGAAAACAATCAATACTGTGCTTAACTGGATCTGAAAAACATACTGCTCGTTCACTTTTAGTCTCTTAGTTTAGCTCACACTGTAGGAAAAAGTAGTATTTCATACTGATACAACACCTGGACAACAGTATTGAGAATCGAAACATTTTCAGTCAGAGCTTTTGCAGATATGGTAGATGGAGTGTTACCTGTACTACAGATGAAAAAATATGGTTTCCCCTTTAATAATAGCAAGCACAATGCCAGAAATCTAGCAATGTGTTTGTAGCATACATCTCATTAATACAAAATGAGTTAAATCTTAATGTTTAGAGAGAAATTGAATTAGACAGAATTCTGTATTTACACATGGGACCATGAGAGAATCGAGTCCCTTTATGTGTATCTGTGTTCTTTATGGTCTAACATCTAGAAAGTCTATAGTATTTACAATACTTCCAAAAATGGAAACATCTAGTTCAACAGCAAACCTCTCTGTTACATCTGGTATACTCTTTGCTATCAATGAAGGAACAGAGAGGCTTATAGGAAGTGTCCTGAGTCAGTAATAATCCAGCTACTTTAAATAGCACATTTCTCCTGATTTTAAGCAAACTCTGAATATGATTGCAAATTGTAAGTGCAAGACCCTTATCTTTTGGAGTACAAAGTGACCTGGTATAATCAACACCAGTTGTGCAGAAATGCACAACTCAAAGTCACTGATAAATAGTCCTTTATCCCTTGAACAAGGGATAAAACCCAGCTGTGCTACCAATCAATAGAATGGTCCAAAATGTTGGAACAAAATCTTTTTCCTCGTAAAATTAACTTTATTTTTACATTCAAAAGAAAATGTGGCTTTTCCCTTTCTTTTTTCCATTGATGTGAAATGGGATAAAAGAAGTAAACTGAAAATAAGGGATTATTCTAACTGGAGTGGAATTAAAATTTTCAAACAAAACCAGTTTCAATTTATTCAAAATATTGTAAAACATTTGGAAATTCAGGTTGACAATATATGAAACATTCCTCCCCCCCCCCTCCATTCTACATATAAAGAACTGTATTTGGACAATTTGCGTAAGAAGATTATTTCATGTAATAAAAAATTCACATAATTGAATACCCAAATTTTCAATAAAATGGTAGCATTACAAGTGTTTTTCACTCAGCACCGCTTACTGCATGTTGAGTAAGTGTTACTTTAATTTGAAATTCTGCAAAGCTAACCTCAAATATTCTAAATATATGTGTACTGGAGCAAATAGCGCTTCAAACTTCTATAGGAACATAGTGACTAACTGAATGACTGACTGACGAAAGACTCCATGTCTTCTTAATGACGCCAGTCCCATAAGTATGTCCAACCTATTTTCTAAGAGTTTCAAAGCTAGATATTTTGTTGGTTTCTTCATTACTTTTCAAGGTCTCTGACTGCCATTGATCATTCTGAGTACTTCCTGAGGTTTCAACCAGACATTTTCTGCATAGTCAAAGTAGTAAAAAGTCAACAATGATGAAGATTTTTAACATTATTTAAGTTCTTCCCTGCTCCATCATGTCAGAAGGCAAATCTTATTTACATAGCATCTTTTGAAGGAATGCAATTATGTCATTAATCAAAAGCAAACCTTGAGGGCAAAACAGCTCTGTAAAATATCCTTTTTTATCCTTCATTTTTATAGCTCTCAAGAGAGACCATGTTGCCTAGGAATATAGTGGGCTTGTTAAAAAAAAGTTAAGGAGCAAGTTACCACATAGCCATGGGACTGTGGCTATTTTACCATGTGGGACATTTCCTTTACAATATCTTCCCCTGCAAAGAATCTATTTTGTAGGATATTCCGTTTTCCTCCTTTTCTTTGTGTGGTAGCTGCACTTGATGCACAGTGAGTAATTTGATGTCTGTCCCATTGCTGGGTTGCAGGGTGTGCTTCTGCTATCAATGTCGCAATTAAAGAGGCCATATCATAATTTGGTGACTATGTGATACAATTCTGTCATTTTGGGATTTAATGCTGGTAGGAAAAATAAATATCCTGGACATGATAAAAGCTCCTCAAATCTTCACGTATCTCCTTCTGTTGATTAAAAGAATTCTA
Organism: Acanthisitta chloris; assembly: GCF_000695815.1. NCBI lineage: Eukaryota > Metazoa > Chordata > Aves > Passeriformes > Acanthisittidae > Acanthisitta > Acanthisitta chloris. The sequence goes on along the minus strand of NW_008689894.1, from coordinate 103,198 downwards.
TAACAAGGACTCCAGGTATATAAACTCTATTCTTGCAGAAAGACAAGCAGCAAAAGATAACTATAGATTTCTCACTGGTGGTGGACAGTAAATTAAAAGCACTTTGATTATTTTTAGGAACTGAGGGATGTGAAGGATGCACTCATATTCATTGCTGCAGTAATGAACCTGTATTTTACTCTTGCTTTCTTAATCAAACCAGCAAATGTAAAATATTGCACTAAGTTAACACAGTTCTCAGAAACACTGTTTTTATTGAAAGCTACAGGAGCCGCAAGAACATTTTGAGGAAGTTTACCTAGAATTCATGCACATAATCTATGAAAATTCCAAGTCCCTTCACAGATGTCCCTCACAGTCCCACTGTTTTCCTACTTTTTAATGAGTTCATGACAATGAAGTCATATATGATTTCAGTATGCTTCTCAATATGAAAATCATTAATTCAATCAATTTTTTCTCTTTATAGCTGTATTTTTCAATCATTTATGTTCAGTTTTGCAGCCAAAATGCAGGCTGTCTGAAAAGAGGCATCAAGAAAGCATTTACTAAAATGGACATTGACTCTTCCAATGCAAGTTAATTTGTTTTCAGCAAACCTTTGGAAAAAGCCTAAGAGATGCATTGAATTTGCTTGAGCTTTGCACTGTGCTTATAGTAGGTTTAAGTTCTTTAGATAGGAATTTGCTTTTCTGGATTCTTATAGAAGCAAACAGCACATCATACTGCACTACAAAATGAGGCTCATAAACAGAATAATATTAGCAAGGTGCCCCTTCTGCAGAGGTCTAGCACATGGACAACACAGCACTTCTGAACTCCATCCCCTGACAGTAGTTCTAGGGAAAAAACGTTGCCTTAGACTCATTTTTTGTGATCCTAGTATTTGCTGGATGAAATTTCTTGGAGATTTAAAAAAGCAGCTACAAGTAAAACCAATTCTCTTCATGAAACTGAGGGTAGTACACAGGTACAAAACTGACATGAACAGGTAGGTATTGAAATTTTCCAGATTTTAGTCATCTTGATGATCGAAAAAACAACTTAACACTTTGCATCATTTCCAAGAGAATTTCAGTCCCTCTTTACCTGCTACACATTACAAGCCAACTGATAAGAAAGGTTGATAAAGTTCTGCTCCATATCTGCCTGTGAAAGTTGCTTTGGCTAAACACACCACTCCTCTCTCCACAGCTGTAAATGAAGGGGTATGTGTGTATGTGTATGTGTCTGATGATGATGACGAAGACCATAGCTTCCCAATGGAACTGCCCCCATGGAAAAGTTTGCTTGGGTTGAGGCTCCCTGTTGAGTATGCAGCAGTAATTTGCAGAGTGCTTCAGGACGTCTGCATTGTGGGTAATTCAATTTCTCATAATATAACTGCCAGCTCAGTATGTCCCCTGTAGAGTGATCATGAGACCTGACAGCATCCGAGATAGCACAAGCCTTTCAGCTGTACCATCAGAGCAGACTTTCCAACCAGAACAGCTAGTCCTGGCCTCTCACACAATTCTGCCTCCCTGCTGTGCTGGCTTCAGAAGGGCACAGCAAAAAGAGGCAACTGAGAGCGATTAGCCTTCTCAATCTCTTTTTTAATATCAGGCTACACTTACAGATAGCTGCTAGGTCTTTTGAGTAGATATTATGTTTTCCACTGACATAGCTGGTATTTGACAGAGCTGTTGAAATTGAAACCCCAGCACTGGCATTTTGTTGTTTGTCAGTTCTGAAGCATGTTAGTAATACACAGCCCACCTCTGTTAAGGTAACATCTTGGAAAGGCAATAAAAATACCCAGTTCTTCCAGATTGTGTTTCTGTGGATTTCTGTCAGTCATTGATGCCTGCAAGTAGTATTTCAACAGGTGACAAGAGTGTCTTTCAGAAAATCGAAATTACAAGTGTGCACTTTGAACTCAGCCACTGTGAGACAGCTGCTGCTAATGAAAGATGCTGCGCTTAGGCTTGACTGTTATGAGAGTATTTTCACCATTCAATTTCTTCTTGCAGCAATATTTCATTACCTCATTTTCATACTATTCAAAGCAGTGTGTAGCTGCACAGCACTGTCCTGTCCTTCAGGCATCCTACACTTCCACCTCCCTCTGTGTGCTCAGAAGTCAAATCACTGTGGGAAAGCTAAAAGGAAACCAGGAATCCAGGATTATAATGTGCTGAGAAAACTACTGCGATGCTATACAATGTTCAGATGCTCTTCTAGCAGTACTTACCTCTGACAGCAACGCTTTGCTTTGGACTGGTGTTGAATGGCCATAACTGTGCTCTCTGTTTCTCAGATAATGCCATCAACCAAGGTTCCCACCATGCATACCCTAAACTAAGTTAACACTGGAAGTTCCTGCAAGATAACCTTTTGGTTGAGGGGAACTTTTAGCAGACCCTTATCCCCCAGAGAAAACCTATTCATCACCTTCAGATGTGAGCGGAATCCTGCTTTTTTATTATTTTTTTTTACATTTTTTTATTCTCATCTCGTTTTGACAGTGATGTTGACAATTGCTTAGCAGAAAACCTTGGGCACTATTCAAGGCTATACCATGTGAAACAGCCAACAGTGGTTGATCTCCTTACTTTCTCAGCTGTAGCAGATCTTTTATGAAGAAGTTTTGCACCTTGGACAAGGCTGCCTACATGCCATATGCATCTTTCTTGGTGACATTCAGATGCAGTTCTTTTAATTCTCTCTACTGACGCTATTTTACCTCCTTTTGGTGTTGCAGGAACCTAAAGCTATGTTTTCTGTTCCTCAGACCTTTCATTTTCATGTGTTGAGAAGGTCCAATATCCAAGCCCAGCACAGGCCACCAGGCAGAGCAGACCAAAACCTCCAGCTTGTTCATTCTTTAGTCTGACATGGGGAAGAAAATAAAGTGGGAGAGCTCTGATAAGTACATTCACTTCATCTTCAAAGGACACTTCCTGGCAAGCAGTGCTGTATCTAGGATAAGGGAAGTGAGATGTGGGAAGACTTTGATGGCCTTCGTTAAAATGTAGCAGGAGAAAGTCTTCCTTGTTAGCAAACTGCCAATGTTTGCACAGCTGAGCTGCATGGAAGATATTTCACCTAGAGGTCTCATGCATCAGGAAACAGAGATAGCATTTTTAGTGCAAGACAGTTGTGTTCAGCTTTAGTGTGTTGGAAGCACATTTGTCAGGAATACTTGTCTGTTTGATAAGAGGAATGTTTCAGTGAATAAAACACCAGCCAAAACAAAACAAAAATCAAGTTAGAAACCTAAAGTATAATTTGTGAGGTGTTTAAGGAATGAACAATGATTATGTTTGAAACTGCAGTTACTGCTGATGCCCCTCTGGCCCAATGAGAAATACAGACACGATGTTAGAGTATTTTTGAATGAGTTACTATTACCAGATTAGAAAATTTCTTGTAAAAGGTAAAGTACTGTGTGAATAAACATGTAATTATATGGCTGAGTGAGGGAAAGATTAAGTAGCTCTATGAAAAATAAAGAAACAAAGTAGAATAAAATAAGCACCATTGCCCTAATTACTGTTGTTACACATGCATATGATATTGGGTTGCATATGCAACCCAACCTTTCCTTCTGAAAATACTTTATAATACTTTTTAATACTGCACCCCTTGCAGGAAATCTATTATGAAAACACACTTCTATTGAGAACTGAGCTTGTATTTTTATCCAAATAATAACTGCAGGGACAGGTTTGTTAAAGAAGGCTATTTTCCTGAAAAGCACATTGGCCTGCTTTCATCAAACTGCTGTCGTTTAGTTGGCTACTACTGATTTGGACACAATTGTGTTGCCTCCTTTATGCTTTCACGTGAGATCTCCATGAGTCTGCCTTGTATATCATACCTACTAGCTTTGATTAAGATGGCTGGGAGGAGGCTTTCTCTTAAAAGTTAGCTCATCCTCCAAAATTTGTGGGCCTGAGTGCAGAGAGCATTCAAGGAGTCTTCTGTAGGTTCAGACACTTGCTCCCAGGACTCTTTCTCCACTCTAGTGCAAGGAATCATTAGTACAAAATAGAAGTGATAACTATGCACAAGAAGCTAGAGAGGGACTTGTTTTACAAGGACAAATGGTGATAGGACAAGGGGAATGGGCATTAAACTGAAAGATGAGCGATTTAGATTAGATCTTATTCTCAGGGGTTGGTAAAACACTGGAATGAGCTGCCCAGAGAAGTTGTGTATACTCTATTCTTGTGTTCAAGGCCAGGTTGCATGGGGCTTTGAGCAACCTGGTCTAGTGGATGGTGCACCTGCCCCTGCCCAGAGAAGTTGTGTATACTCTATTCTTGTGTTCAAGGCCAGGTTGCATGGGGCTTTGAGCAACCTGGTCTAGTGGATGGTGCACCTGCCCATAGCAAAGGGGGTGGGACTAGATGATCTTTAAGGTTTCTTCCAATCTAAACTGTTCTATGAGTCTATGAAAATGCATGAAGAGTGACCAGAAAAAATTATCACTGCACTAGCAATGCCAACTTATCAAGTGCGTTACAGAATTGCTTGGTGTCCTAGAGCTGTGTTTGGATTCAGGTTGGCACCTGACTTTGTTCTTTCCAGGGAGCAGCATTGGCTGCAGAAGAGCATCCATGTGGCAGGAGGAACAAAGTATCTCATTTATCAGTCAGTCACTAAGATATTTTGGAAAGCCACCCAAGACAGTATGTGCTGATCATACTACACAGTTTCAGCTGTGATTTGTGCTCTGAAAGTACTCCTTTTCAGAATAAACAGTGATGGTTAATAAGGTATAAAATTGGCAACAGCAGACAGCACTAAGTACTTTGGATAAGATTCTGAATTCGCCACAGGCCAGAAAAGAAAAAAAAATAAAAGCTCTTGACTTGCATGAATCTAGATTTCTGCACCAATTTCAGTATACTGAGGGGGAGGCAGGGGGAAGATGTTCCACTGAATGGTATTGGTCTTTCTTGAAAATGTCTTTCTTTAATGAAGATGTCCTACTGAGCACTGTGAAACATGGAATTCAATCAGCTGCTTAAAAAGGGAACAAAATGGAGCGTAAAACAACCACGTAGAGTTAGCTGGTGATTTCAGCTTGAGAGAAAATGATAGAGGCGGTTATTTGTGTTAAAAAAACAAAGCTGCAAGATGGAATTTAGTAGTCAGGAGCCACAGGCAGCTCAAGCAGCCCCAGGGCATGGAGATTTAGGGAAGAGGTTCCTTGGAGCTAAATGTACCACTCCATAATTTTCTTCTGGATCTTTATTCTTCAGACAGACATTTTATCAGATATGTAACAAATAAGAAGTATTCACATCCATATTTGTGTTTGTACCTGTTTATAGGTGCATGTGGGCTACAGCAGCTAAAACTGTTTCTTTCTGAATATTATATTAGCCTTTTGCCTGAGAATTTAAACTGTCTTTTGTTTTCCTCAAATTCAGCCTGTCTTTCATTGAATTTGTACATTGTGTTTAAAGTTGTTTTTATGGTGTTGTGCAATTTATTGTGGTACCAAGTACAGTGAAATATCAAAGATATGTGACTGTAAATTTATTGATCTGTCTACTGTTCAGGTCTCAAATAGAATTAGGTCCCATGGCATTTCTAAATATTAGGCAAAATATCAAATTTAGACTTTCAGAACATTCTTAAAATACTGTAATATGTTTACCAGCTGAAAGATCTCAATCCTTTTGGTAAGGCCACATCAACATAATAACAAATTCTGAAGAAAAAAATGAAAGAATCTATTTTTCATGCTGATAAAATATAAAAGTGATAAATGTAACCTTTTTGTACACAAAAGATTACCCAGAAAAATTATCAGTGAAAGAAAAATGATCTATAGATTTTAAGCAGCCACATTTTGAAATGATGCACTTTCTTACAAAAATAGCACTTTGTGCTGGTTTGAGCTGAAGTAGAGTTAACTTTCTTCACAGGGGCTACTATGGGGCTATGTTTGGGTTTTGTGCAGAACACAGAGCTGATAATGCAAAGATGTTTTTGCTATTGCTGAGCAGAGCTCACACAGAGTCAAGGCCTTTGCTGCTTTCTGTACTGCCACGCTGGTGAGGAGGTTGGGGATGCATGGGAGGAGACACAGCTGGGACAGGTGACCCAAACTGACCAAAGAGATATTCCATACCATATGACATCATGCTCAGTATATAAGGTGGGAGGAAGAAGGAGGAAGGGGGAACATCTGGAGTGACGGCGTTTGTCTTCCCCAGGAACCGTTACGCGTGACGGACCCTGCTCTCCTGGAGATGGCTGAACACCTCCTGTCTGTGGGAAGCAGTGAATTAATTCCTTGTTTTGCTATGCTTGTGTGTGCAGCTTTTGCTATCTCTATTAAACTGTCTTTATCTCAACCCATGAGTTTTTGTAGCTTTTACCCTTCTGATTCGCTCCCCCATCCCGTTGGTGGGGGAGTGAGTGACTGGCTGCTGGTTCTTGGCTGCTGCTGGGGTTAAACCATGACACACTTATACCATTATAGCAAGAGGCTGTCATTGATCAACATTATCATAAGCTGTTAGATTAACATTATGACTGAGTAGTGACATCCCTAATTCATCTTCACACTTTAGTCTTGCCACAGATTCATTTTTTGTTAAAGACTGTGAAGGAATATAATGTTGTATAAAGGCAGAAGTAGAAAATCCAGGAAAAACCAAAGAAAGGCCAAAGTCAATGCCTAGGAGGGAAATGAATAAAATTCATTTAAGTTTTTGAAATCTGGAACAGGTCTGTAACATAGCAATATATTAATCTTCTTTAGGATGAGGAAAGGAAAAGAGATGCAAAGAAAATATTCATGAGCTCGATCACTCAGAGACATACCCAGTCTAAAAATTACAGATTTCTCCCGGGAGATTTAATTAACAAGGCACTGACATTTTGCCTTCAAATCAACAAGCTTAGGTTTTCATATTGAAGCCTGAGAACCTTTTTATATTTTCTCCCTGATACACTCATTTGAAGGATCTACACTGTCTTCAAATAGTTCAGGGAGGGGGGAAAATGGACTATAATGTAAAGGGGGAAAAGCAGCTTATTAAACCTCCTGCTTCACACAGTAAAATAATAAATATCCCATAGAATGAGGAGCCTGTTCTGGATTTTGGATTAGAAACTGTTACAGTGTCATTTTGAAATTGAGTCTTCCAAAGCAGGGGCCACACCAGGTCACTTCACACCTAGGGTGCTTCAATCAAACATAAGTCCAAATTACTAAAGAGAAAAATCTAAATTGATAGTTCTAAAGGTCATGAGAAACAAATTCAGGTTGGGAAGGAAAGTAATCAAAAAGACTCAGTACAGGAACATTGTCATTCCTCAGCTTAATGAGTCCTTTACAAGAGTAAATGAAGGGAGAAGGATGAAAGTAATTGCTAGTTATGTGATGAGTGCACTGTGGTTTTGGTGACTCCTAGGATGGCATTTGGTAGAATAGCTGGCTGTGGTTTGGAAAAGTTTTTATTGGTGATTTTCATTTTGAGTAATCCGTCCCTGCCTTCAGTTATAGAACAGGACCTCTTTGGTGAATTATAACATCAGTATAGTTTTCCTCAAGTCAAAACAAGGAACAGTGCCCCTTTTTCCACCCTTTCCTGCTCACACCTTTTTTGATTTTTTTTTCTTTAATATTACAAGTAGAAGATACGAAGGAGGTTGGAAATAACCCCATGTGAACCTCATTCAGATAAGTAGCAGTGACTTGTTATAATTCTTGGGTTTAACCCTGTTCTGTTTAGAAAAAAAAGAGATTGTTTGTCCCTGCATACAAATAAATACCCTCTAGCCCTTCTCATGTGGTTTGATATTATGCTGTTCTTACTCCGACAGACAGTATGTTCAAGAGTGAGAATGAGGCAAGAAAACCACAAATTATTTTAGCTTTCTGACAAAAGAGGAGATATCAAACACTGAGGTGCATGGGTATTTCTCTTTCTCATGCTTCTATTGACATTTAAAATTTATTCGGTTTAGCTATTTTTATTTATGCAGAGAAATGGCTAATGTGGAATGCGACTGCTGAGAAATGCTTGGCAGAACTGAAGTGCTTTGCGAGAGGTAAATCCTCAGCTAGCATAAACTGGCAAAGCATGAAGAAGACAATGGAGCAAGACCAGCTTCTGCCAGCAGAAAGGCCATTGTTTCTACAGACAGAAAAGCTTTCAAGTCAGTTGACTCAGGTTTTCCTGCCTGAAGGCCACACCACTTCTCTATTCTCTGTAGTACTTTGTATTACATGACGTGAGTTAATGATTTCACAGGGTATAGAAAAGTTGCCTGGAAGCAACTTTAAGTCCTTGAACTGTTTGGAGTGGACACTGTACTAGCCTTCCAATCTAAGGGTCAAAGATAACAAACAACGCTTACAATGATGGGCATATCTGCCCTGTTTCTGAATTAAACCCTGGTGGAGAGCAATATACTGTTTCTTTTACATTAATTACACCATCTTCTTTCTAACAGGTAAACACAGATGAACCTTCTCCAATGGCATCATAAATTTATTGACATGCAAAAATGACCTTTAAAAGTAAAAAAAAATAAAAAAGAAGAAACCTGACAATCCCTGCAAGCTGTACACCATTTACACAAGAACTCTAGAATTTACTCTACCTGTACCATCTGCTTATTCTGGTATCTAGAGGGCTATGATCATCGGCGAAAGGGCAGAGTGACAGGAAATGGCTTTCTTTATTTCAGAAGAAGATTCATAGAAAATAGTTAGGGCTTTTTCAATCTAAAGTCACACACCTTCTCTTCTTGGATAAGGTCAGAATGACACCTAGTGAAAAAAAAGAAGTGACATTTCATGATAATCCAATAACTGAAAAGTCCCTCTCCATGTCAATTTAGAATGACAATTCAAATACTGCTGTGAAGCCTGGTTTCTGAAATAGTTCAGTGCAGGCACATAAGAAGAAATTTAGCTGACAAGGCATTTAGTTATTGTCCTGAATTCCACAAAAAATACTCAGAGATGTTTGGTTGCCAGGACATAAACACTGCCATAACAAAGTCCAAATGGAAAAGTGGCGAAACAACATTTTTGGACATTACCAGTGCAGACCTTTTGGTGTTGTTGAAAGTGTATCCATGATTGCTGAGAGAGTTGGTGGACACCATAGTGAAGCTGCCCATGATCATCTTTGAAAGGTCATGGAGACCAGGAGAGGTGCCTGAGGACTGAAAGAAAACAAATGTCACTCCAGTCTTCAAAAAAGGCAAGAAGGAGGGTCCAGGGAATTACTAACCAGTCAGCCTCACCTGGAAATGTGATGGAACACTTTATTCTGGAGGCCATGTCTATCCACATGGATGACAAGAAGGTGATCAGGAGTAGTCAGCATGGATCTACTAAAGGTAAATCATGCTTGACCAACCTGTTTGCCTTCTACGATGCAACAACTACTTGAATGGATGAGAGGAGGTCAGTGGATATTGTTGTAAGAGATCTTTTAGAAATGTTTGTTTCAACATTGCCTGGCTTTGATGGCTTGTTTTGTGGCAAAGGCCTGGTTGATTGCCTCAAACCTTGCTGAGCCACAGGATGGCTCTGGCCATGGAAATCCTCTAGCTGCTGAGATAATGAGGCACCATTGTCCACCACCTACACCCTCTGGCTGCCGAACCATTTGCCAGATAATGATTGACATCTCCTCTAGCTGCTGAGATCAGGAGGCTGAGAATTGCTCAGCTCCAGGGAAACTGACCAATTAGTGCCTGACAGAATCCGATAAAAAGGACCAGCGTCCAGAGCACGGCGAATACCTACCACTGAAGGTAAAGATGACTATGGATCATAAGAATGCTGCTGGATCCATGGTGATGACTATCCCTATTTCTATATGACTACTAATCATCAGAACACTAGGGTGGTGACTATCTCCTCTTCTGCACGACAATGGATCATCTGGATCCATGGTGGTGACTATCTCTGCTTCAGCATATCAAATCTTGCTTACTTCTAACTATCCCCCTTTCCTCTTTCTAATTTTCCTATCACCCCTTCTCTCCCCATTGTGTGACCAAGAATAAAATCTCAGTTCCTAATGGTATTTTGACCTTGTTTGTGTCTTAATTCACATTGAGGGAATCAATCAAACACTCACAAGTCTAATTGGACTGGGACAATTGTCTACATCGACTGTAGCAAGGCTTTTGACGTTATGTCTCACAGCATCCTCATAGGCAAACTAGGAAGTGTTGACTGGATGAGTGGACAGTGAGGTAGATTGAAAACTGGCTGAACAGCAGATCCCAGAGGGTTGTAATCAGTGGCACAGAGTCTAGTCGGAGGCCTGTCACTAGTGGTGTCCCCCAAAGTTCTATACTGGGCCCAATATTGTTTAACTTGTTCATCTGTGTCTTGGATGACAGAACAGAGTGCCTTCTCAGCAAGTTCACTGATGACACAAAGCTAGGGAGAGTGGTCGATAGCCCAGAGTTCTGTGCAGCCCTTCAGAAGGACCTCGACAGGTTGGAGAGATGGATAGAGAAGAACCATTTGAAATTCAACAGGGGCAAGTGCAGGGTCCTGCACCTGGGATAGAATAACCCCAGGCACCAGTACAGGATGGGCACTGAGCTGCTGGAAAGCATCTCTGCAGAGAAGGATCTGGGGGTCCTGATGGACAACAAGCTCTCCACAAGCCAGCAGTGTGTCCTTGTGGCCAAGAAGGCCAGTGGTCTCCTAGGGTGCATTAAAAAGAGCTTTGTCAGCAGGCCAAGGGAGGTAATCCTGCCCCTCTACTCAGCCCTAGTGAGGCCACATCTGGAGTGCTGTGTCCAGCTCTGGGTTCCTCGGTACGAGATATGGAGGTCCTGGAATGGGCCCTGTGGAGAGCAACAAAGATGATTAAGGGACAGGAGCCTCTCTTTTGCAAAGAAAGTCTGAGAGAGTTGAGCCTGTTCAGACTCAAGAAGAGACAACTGAGAAGGAACCTTGTCAAGATACATAAGTATCCAAGGGGCAAGTGTCAACAGGATGGAACCAGGCTCTTCTGGTGGTGTTAAGCAACAGGCAAAGAACCAACAGGCAGAAACTGATGCACAGTTGACTGATGATGGATATGATGAAGAACTTCTTTATCATGTGGATAACTGTGTGCTGGAATAGGTTGTTCAACAGTGGTCATGGTGTCTCCCTCACTGGAGATATTCAAGAACTGAACAGACACAATTCTGTGCAATTTGCTCTGGGATGACCCTGACCAAGGAGGCTGGACCAGATGACCCACTGTGGTCCCTTTCAAGCTTACCCATTGTGTGATTCTCCAATTCTGTAAAAATACCAGAATGGTTTGATAATTCCATTACTAATGGTAAAAATTGTACATTCTCCCCATACTCTGTTTCCTGAAATACACTCCAGCAGAAACCTTCGCCTTCAGAAGTGTTTCTAAGCCAAACCTCCCATGGGATATCTTGCAGTGTATAGCACAGCAGTAGGTAGGCACAACTCATGGTGCTTCAGAAGCACTTAAGAATTATGGCCATAAGAGGAGAGTGCTCTGACTGGGTTGGTTAGTTTGAAGACAGGGTTAGTTAAACCAGATAAAGCACCAGACCTGATCTGCACAGCATGGTCTCTTTCCTGGCACTTGTTTAACCTGGCACCCAAACCCCCATCTGATTAACATGCAGCAAAGAGCTTCCTCCCTTCAGTTCCCTTCCTTACCCAAGTTTTTTTGTCTGTTACCCATCTTGCTTTCATTTTCCCAGCACAATCATTTTATTCAGATCCCTCCTAAAACTCACTGTTATACATGACTGCAATGATCACAGACCATGCCTGAGTATCAACATGTTTACTTTCCATGCCATTTCTGAGAGTAGGATTAAGAAAATGGAAAGTAGAAAAGCAAACATAAAGCTACAGAAACCTCTGTATTAATTCCTTCCTCAGGCTTTCCCAGGGTATCTTATTTTATCTGTGTGGGGTTTTATGATTAATTCTCCCCAGGTCAAGCAAAATCTTTACTCATATTGAATGCAGTTTGAATATCTCACCCAAGGTTAACAGAGAGAGCAGGAATTTTGAAATATCAGCAATTTCACTGACTCCCAGGATTTTACTGTTGTCCACAAAGATGCCAAAACTGGAATGACTCTCTCAAACTAAAAAAAAATTTTAAAGAAAGGAAGGAAGAAGTTATAATCAGTTATAATGCTGCTTTAGTTGCTTATCACTCTAATACATCACAAGTGTCATGAAAAGTATAACGAAAAACTCCGGAAGGCCAATCCCAATTAAATATAAAGGGAAATTATTTGAAATTTTCATTCAAGAAGTTCCTTAGAATATATCAGTAACACTTGGGCAAATCCTGAGTTCACTAAATAGAATAATTCAGCTCTGTTATTCAGTTCTTTTCTTCTTTGATTAATAACTCTGCTCCAGTTGCTCAAAGTTTGGGCTGTGGCTTCATCTGATCAGACATACAGGTTGCAGAGCTTTCATATCTGCCACGTGATTGGGAGTTTCATGTCTTTTGGGATGAGACCTCTTGTGAGCAGCTGATAGTTTTGTAGCTTCCCATGAACTGTCTGGTTCTGTCTCCCTAGTGGGTGCTGGGCTGGGTGGGGCTGGCATTGGAAATTCAGGTTGTCCTGGATGAATGCATATATCTCTAAATTTTAAAGTGTATGTATGTTTTAAGCATGGGCTGGAGTACCTTCATATGCTGAATACCATTAAAAAAACCCCAAGAGTTCTGGCCTTTGTATTACATGGTGTCAACCAAACAGATTTAGAGATAGAAAAGGAGCAATAGCTATGTGACACACCACACTCACTTGGCATCTCCCCATCCTCCTCTTCACAGCAGTCACATCTGCCCAAGGGGGAAAGTAAATTCTCCTCTGATTTCATCACATTAAATGTTCCACAGTGCAATACCTTAACTTGGTTACTGACATGAGGGCAGATGGGGATATGATGTGGTCATCAAGAATGACATCAATGGTAGAGAGGAATCTTTTGTTTCAAAGATTAAGAGAACCTGAGTAGATATTCCTGTCAGATTTGCCCAGTAACCACATACTGACTCAGAGCACAAAGCCACTTGTGAAAGTTGAGTCTTTTAGCAAATGTCTTGACTTGTTCTCACCTAAACCTGTTATTAGCCTCTGGAAGATCCAGTCCAAGGTCAGAATTGTCTAAGGTTGAACTCGATGAGCTTGAAGGTCTTTTCCAACCTAGATGATTCTATTATCCTATGAATTTCCTAACACAAATGCTGTCAGAGCCAGCAGTATTAAGGCTGTATTTGCACTGCTATTCACACACAAGGAAGAACTGATGGCAAATGTTGCTATAAACAACAGTTTGGGTTGTGGTGACCATAAAATTATTAACTTCAGGATCCAGAGGATCCCTGGAAATAAGAGCTGCAGAGTTAGAAGTCTGAACTTGAAAGCGGAATTTGATAGAGAGTTTCTAAGTGGAATTCTCTGGAAAACAGTCATGAAGGACATAGGTACCTTGGGCAGTTGGGAAGATTTTATAAAGAAACGTAGTGAGAGCTCAGGAAAAAAAACAGTTCTCTTGGACAGAAATACTGGGAATTTCAGTGAAAGGTCCATTTGTCTGAGTACAGAGCCTCTCCATGAAATAAAATGCAAGAAAGAATCATACAAGAAGTGGAAATGAGGACAAGCAACACAGGCAGATGTAAAAACATTGTTCCAGCACTTAAAGACAACATCAGAAAGGCCACTGCTCAGATTAAGCTAAAAATAGGTAGGGTATGTTGTGTAACAGGAACAGATTTCTTGGGATTGCTCAGAACAAAAGGTTGGAGAAGACAGTGTTCCACGAAAAATGGGAAAAAACAAACTCATGGTTGATACAGAAATGATCACAGCTGCAGCCTGCTCCCAAACATCTCATATATCAGTCCAGTTAGGGAAGAGAAGATGCAGCCAGTAGCGAGGGCAACATGCTTAGTGACAGTGTAAGGAAGTTGGATGTATTCAAATCCATAGGGCCAAGTGAGATCCTGTCAAGAGTGCTGAAAGAGATGACTGGTACACTGCCTACCACCTCTGAAAAAAATGGCTATTGAGGGGGGGTCTCTGATGGTTGGAAAAAAAGGTAACAATATGTCCATCTTTAAGAAGAATTGGAATCTGAAAAACTACAGGCTGATCAGCCTTACCTGCAGCCACACAAATACATAGAGGACACAAATGTAATCAGAAATGGTCACAGTGGGTTTGCCAAATACAAATGCATTGCTTTCTACAATGAAATGGCTGGCTCTGTGGGCATGGAGAGAGTGGTGCATGTCAAATGGCTCAAAACTCATAATGATTTTGACATGGACAACAGCCTCCTGAGCAGGAAGCCAAGTAATCATGCACTGCACAGACTGCTAGATGGGCCAGATCATCAAGTACAAAGAGGGCAACATCCATTTTGTGGCTGGTGACAAGAAATATACTTCAGACATCAAAACCAGGGCTAGTGTTGTTCATTATATTTGTTGATAACGTACATGATGATTCAGAAAAGAGGTCCCAGAAAATGCCATCCTTAATGACAGGAAGTACCTGACACCCCAAAGCACAGAGCTTCAATCCAGAGGAAACTTGCAAAGCAACAGAACCTTGCAACACTGTGTTGTCATTTTTTGTTTCAACTCATACATAGATTTTTGTAATGTTAGGAATATATTGCTATGATTTGAATTCTGCTAGAATATGTTACCAGTTTTAATACAAGTGATCATTTCATTTATTGATCTTTTTCCAGATTAGCTTGCACTTTGGCTTTATTAAAATTTGTCACACATTTAACCATTTTTTGACCAAAATTAAACAGTCCTCTCTAAGTTTTCATGTCATTGTTTGTGCACGAAAATGTGCTTTGTGAGTATGTTTATTCTAGCTTGTAGTACCATCATGAAAAATGGCATTTTTAGATTCTATACATCAAGCTTGCTCTTTTCAGAAACACACAGTTTGGTCTGTCTCTTCATGTAGCTGTCTATTGCCACACATCTAATTGGCTCCCAGTTTGTCAAGGTGAACTTTTACAATGTCAAATTAATTTTTGAAAATCTGTATTGTTTCCTTTAGCAGTCTCTGCAGCCTGAAGAGAGTGGAGTGAATCCTGTATCAGCTGCCAATCACAGAATCATAGAATCAACCGGGTTGGTAGAGACCTCAAAGATCATCGAGTCCAACCCTCCATTGCTACTAGACCACAGCACTAAGTGCCACATCCAGTCTCATCTTGAAAACCTCCAGAGATGGTGAATCCACCACCTCCCCAGGCAGCCCATTCCAATGCCTGATTACTCTTTCTGTAAAAAATCTCTTCCTAATATCCAACCTAAACCTCCCCTGGCAGAGCTTGAGTCTGTGCCCTCTTGTCCTACTGCTGGTTGCCTGGGAGAAGAGACCAACCCCATGCTTTTCTTCATTAAAGAATAATCAACAAGTCCAATAGTTTGAATGGTTTGGTTTCCTGACCACATTAACTTGCCTTGTGGCTTGAAGCCAGCAAAGCATTTAAGCATGTATATAAATTTAAATGTATAAGACTCATTCATTAAGAGTTCTAGCCACATACTTATATGATTTATCTTTATGACTTTAATGCCTTTACGTATGTTCCATGAGCAAAGAAACAAGTCTTGGACTAAAAGTAAATAAATATGTAGAAGATATCATTATCAAACAAACACTGTACAGAATTTTTAAGCGTTCTGTTATCGGTTGTGGACAGTTCCCTAATTTTCTTTCAGCACATCTACATCTAAAAAGATAGATATTTTCCCTTGGAGTAGCACACCTTGTCTGAAGCATTAATTTTGGTGTCAACATAAATTATGGGATATTACAAAAAGTGTTTTGCTATCACTATTATTCTCTAATTAGGTCTCTCAATTCTTTTTCTTGTTTTTATGTTAGAACCTATAACAACAGACTCTTGATGGATTATCAGTGGTATTCTCACAAATTTCTTGGATAACATTAAATCCCTGCCAAACCGTTCAAGAATTTCTTTCAAGTCAGTTTCAATCAGTACTTTTTCACCTTTGTTAGAGGATCAAACCCACCTTGCCTGTAACTTATTTTACAACAGCTGCAACTCATGACATTTTTAGACTTCTGAGAGGAGCAGCCATTGTTCCTCAGAGCTTTGTTTGTACTCTCAAAGATTTTCTCAGTCATGTTTCTTGTTAGAAATGCCATTTCTACTTCCTTGAGGTGGTGGTTCAAATATTTTGAAATAAACTTGCTTGAGAGGACCCCAGCCTAACATTTGCAGTAACAAGGAATTCATCAGAACATGAAGTAAACTAGTAGAAGTAAAAATAAATAAAAAACCCTATCCTTTTGTAACGGTATTCTGTATTCCAGTAGAGGGACTACCCTTTCTTTTTCGTATTTGAACTGTTAAATCACGTGTGTCTGTGCATGTGCAGAGAAACACAGAGAAAGACTGTGAGATTTAAGCTGTCACTCTTCTCAAGATATAAGTATTTATGTCATCATTGTTAGTATTTTACTATTTCAAAATTTTAAGAAAACACTCTAGGGAAAATCTTCACAGAAGCCAAAACCTTCTGAGACTCTAAATAGCACCAGAATCTTATCTTAAGCAGAAGATTATGCTTTACACAAAATGTACAGACAGCATATCAACAGTAGCATTGACCCCCGTGAACTACATACCATTTAAAGGCATGAGAAAGGTCAAATAAGATTAGCAGATAACATGCATGACCTTGTAGGGAAGCACTTTTCTCCCCTTCTAACTGAAGAAAACTAAGAAATTTCCCTAAAATAATCTTTCCCTGCTCCCAGCATCAACATTGGCAGCCACCCCCCAAAGATTATGTACTGTTATCAAAATGGTAATGCCACTCATTTAGAAGTTTGTATTTATAATGTCAAAATCCTTATGAAGAACAAGAGGCAATATATTAAATACTCAGGAATATTGACTATCATGACAATAAATTTGGTTACCTTCAAGAGAACCTAGGCTGTTTGGTACAGTAAGGTTTCTTCAGTGGAATTTCAGTCATAACTGGCAGAGATATGTGAAATACCTTCTTTCCAGTATTTTGTCCTAGCATAAGCATCATAATGGGTGTGAACTATGTCTTTCTTGTGCCTTCAAGACAAAAATGAACTCTCCTTTTGTTGTTGTGAAAGTATGACACTGAGATGTAGAAAGTGAATTCAGGGGACATGTCTCAAAAATACCTACCTATGAAGATTACCTCTCAGATACTACTAGGATTATAATAGGCATTGTTATGTACTTGTAGCAGTATAAAAATCAAGGGAGGTGTAACCCTGCTTTGCACATCAAATAATCTCAGAAAGGCCCAGGGCTCTACAAATATCAAGACACTGTCACAACTGGATGCCCTGCTTTACCTCTAGCTGCACAGTAGAGCAGGCTGGGAGGCCTGGGCTTCTGGGGATTTCTTGGGGATTGCTTAGGCAATACTCAACCCCAGAAGCTCCCGGGAAGACTCTTTGGCGAAAAGAGACAATTCAATAAGCATCGAAATATAAAACATAGTTAAAGATTACATAAATTCAAACTAATGCATACAATATTCCTGCATCTTTTACTGAAAAATTGAGTTGTTTACACACTTTTAAGAAGCATGGTGAAAAAACCCAGAGAATCATAGAATCATAGAATCAGCTGGGTTGGAAGAACATTCAGAGAACAGATACGTCGCTCTGTAACACAGAAGTCCAAAATCCTTCTCTATTTGTCTTTTAAAAAAAGTGATTAGGTTATGCCCCAGACTCATAAAAAATGGCATGTTCAAAAGCAGAAGTTTCAAGGTAAAAGGCGCAAGGTAGGATGTGCCATGCTGTTACCAGAGGTCTAACTGCTGGGTATCAGGAAGTGTGCCAGATTTCCACTGCTCAGAGGAGCAGGTGACACTCTTCTGTAGATAAGCCAGATGTTAATACTAATTGCAGTGGAGCCTTTCCTATCAAGATAGTTTTTCAGAGTAGTACTGTACTGGCTATCACATTCACCAGCAGTCCCAGGATGTATGTGTTTTGCCTGTCAGTTCAACTAACAGGCAGTGGAAATTATGTTCTCTCCCCTTGCATGTTCTGTGTGCATATGACATGATAATACCAGGACTGCAAAAACACTGGGGGATTATAGGTCTCATGACTCCTGTTGTCAGACCATACTTGTGTTTTCAGCAGCAGATATGTTTCATCTGCTGGAAGTCCTGACACCTATTTTTGCCAGTTAGTGGTGCAGCCTGACTTCCATAACTGTTGAGCAATATGTGTTTGTCAACTGACTGCTAGAGCTGCAGGCAATTAAAACTAGGACCTGAAAAATATTTCTAATTCAAGCTGCTGGAGTGAGGCTAGAGATTCATGATAACAGAATGTGGCAGAAGAAGATCTATTTAAGTTTTGCAGACACCTCAGCTGAAAAGGATATACGCATGGGTGCTCACTTCAAGGCACGGATTGATCTGTTTTGTGGCAGCTTAACAAACCAGCACCTCTCTCAAGCTGTTATCTTGTTCTGATTTCTCAGCTTTTGATATTTTTTCCTTCTTTCTGAGTATTTTTCCTCTTTTGATTTCTTTTTTTTCTTTTCAATGCATAGCCCTAGTAGTTATGGTTGTAAAAACAAATGTTCAAATTTTTGCCAATGCAAAGTTTTCTATGTGAGTTTTCAGGTATCTCAGAAGAACACTGACAAACAAACTGTAAAGGGCCCAGGGGAACCAGAGGAGCCCATACCACCCTTTCTTCACAGTTAGGCTCACCTGTTTTGAAGAATGCCTTACTGGGACAAAAAACAAAGTGTATTCTGATTTAAGATTGAGGCCATACTTCTGTTTACACTTTCTTGACTTGATTTCTGGCTCTGTGGATCATATTCAATCCTGATTGAAGCCAGAGACAAAATTCTGTTCGCTACTGAGCTGGGGTCTTAATACCTGGAAACAGAATAAATCTTTTGCGGTCTGGTGGTTACTGATTTCTTTTCTCTGTGACCTCTTCACAGACTTTTTCTAGCAGCATACCAGAACAGACACAGATGTGTTTGTAACTCTTACTTATAAGATGCTGCAGAGTTAGATATGTAAGTACTGTCCAGGTTCCCCGTTCCAGGGCCAAGCATTGAAAAGCAGCTGAATCTGGATTTCAGAGACATTTCAGACCCCTGGAAACTCCAGAGCTGCCAGACCTGAGACCATCATGCTGACAAAGTAATCTCAGAGCCACAGAAATGAGAAGCCTGGACAAGCTTCGTTCAAAACCAATCTCACTTCTCACCAGGTTTATTGAAACAGGTGGACTATTTTGAAACACTCCTTTACTGATGAATCTACACTTTCTAGGGAAAATTTCTGACTCAGTCTCACCTCCAGTCTTTGTTAGTGCTTTCAGGATCCATTTTAATACCAAACAGTACCACTAGAAAAGGAGTTTTCTTATGCCTATTCTAGCAGATTCTCTACACTCATGGAAATTATCATTTAACAAACAGAACACACACCAGGCATGCATGAATCCAAAGCAGTAGGCCCTTTTCTAAATTAAAACTCCATTAGGTCACACTATGTAATGATGTACAATATAGAACTTGAATGGATGAAGTATAAAAAGCACCATCCATTCTCCTTGCCCAGAATTTGATCTGTGAAAGAAAATAATTGTACTCTAACTTTACTCTGGCTTTAAATCATATTTGACTATTTCCATGCATGTGCTTGTTGGAGGCGCAGGCAATGCATAGAAACACATCTTTTCTTTTATGATACCAATTGTGCCAAAACATGGCATCATATTTTAATTAAAGTTTTTAGCTCTCTGTTTTTAACCCTTCATGACATGCTGAGTTTCAGCAACTGAGAAATAATTGAACTGAAGCTGAATGAAATTCCTCTTTCTGAAAGTTTTCTTATTGAACAGTAGTCATGAAGTTGTCAAATAGGCACTTGAATTTCCATATTGCAAGTGAAGGATGAATAATTAGCCTGTTAAGCAAATCAAGTGCATTTGGTGCATTGGTAACCACAGTCAAGAGTTTGTGCTCAGGATGATAAAGTCATAATACATAAACATTAAAATTTTAGTATTGTCATGCAAAGATGAATTTAAGAGATCTTTATTTTTCTATGCCTGTTGTGTTTTTCCTGGAATATTTGGGTAAATATGGAAATAATGAGAAATACTAACTTCTGCTTTGAATGGAAAATTTGAATTAAATTGGAAGTGCAGAACCCTGGCTAAATCTCTTTTCAGTCAAGCTTTTTCTATCCCTGAGCTGCAGGTGAAAGATGGCAAGTATTTAATGTAACATTTCAAAATATTCCTTATATATAACCAGACATTCAGTGCAAACCTAAACTGGGTGTCCACTGAGATGTTTTTATTTTCCCACAACATAACAGTATGAAACCATTGCCTAAAGTGAAAGGTAATGAATGTATATATCACCAAGAAACACTCCCATTAAAATACGTGACTGGACTGTCAAACTCATTTGCCACAAAATTTTACTCGGCTCAGGCACAACAGCCTTCTAAAAGATTTAGAATGCTCAGGCCATTTTGGTGATGTATACACACATTACTACAGTGAAAGAATAACAAATTATATAATGGAAAACAGCATTTTTATTTTCTGTACATAAATAAGGAGCTCTGGGAAAGCTCCCCTGAACAACATTGCCTTATTAGCAATTTCATACTGTCTTCTGAAAATCTTAGCTCTCAGCACAGGTAGGAAGAAGCCACTGAATTAAAGACCACTCACTCATATCAGGCTGGTGTTTCCCGTGTTGCCAATATCCACTTTTTTATGTCTTTCTTGTCAATTCATTTGTCATTGTTAGTGCCATTTCTATCTTACTTTGTGGTTTTCAGGTTGTAGTAGGTGGACTCCTGGGGTCCATGTACTGCTTCTGAGGCACCTCAGAATTCACCCACCACAATGGACTCAATATTTCCTTTTTTCTTTCTTCCTTGCTGCTGTTATTTTGATTTATTTATATTACTACTGATAATATACACATTTGACTAGGTGACAGATGGCAACCAATTCCAGAGCTGAGGAAGATGGGAAACTGAAAGTATTTCAGGAAATAATAGAGCAACAAGAAGTCTGGCAGCCTTGGAATAGAATAACTTGGAGAGGAAAGCCCTGGACAAATAAAATTGACCTAAACAAGTATATTTAGCAATAGAGAGGGAGTCTAGGGGGAGGCCTTGTGCATTTTTCTTTTGCCATTTGCTGTGTCTGTAAAAAACTGCTAGACTCAACAGTCTTTGGGTGCAAGAATATCATTCATGAGAGGAAAATAAATGTTGTCAATGAAGGAGCACAAATGTACTAGAAAGACAATTCATCTGGATATTTAACCTGGTCACATCAAAAGCACAGTATATTTACATCATTTTTGTACAGGAGACAACCTTAGAAAGACTGGCAATATCTTTACCCAAGATTCAGGGCCTACACTCCCTTGAACATGGGAGTTTTAATTTAGGTACTAGTGTCAGTTCAGGACTCAGAAAGAGCCACACTGCCAGAAGAGAAAGGAAACAGAGGATCAGGTTGGAATTCAGCTGATGAGCTGAAGGATTCAGAAACTACATCTTTGACTTTTTTCGGTGTTCAGAATTTTTTTTTCCTTTTCTACATTCTTCCTCTGATTTCCCTATGAGAATAAAGGTCATCAGTCTGCAAGTAATCAGTTATTGAAAAGGAAAAATGTTTTTGCTTTTTTTTGAAAACATGCATGGTTATCAGTAAGAACACCAAACTAATTTTCACCCCCTTTCATCATTATTCCTGTTAGAACTGATAAATATTTCACATTTGCATCTATGGCTATGAAAGTACAGTCAGGTCTATACAGTTCTAAGTTATTTCAGTGGGTCTGATGGTCTTATGAAAAATAATGACCATTGTAATGATAGAATTCTGAGCTCTACTTAGTGTCATTTATCATGAAATCATTGCAACCATATGTATTTACTCCCGGAGATTTGGTGCAAGATTATAGTTCTGACACATTAATACAAAGCTTTTAGAGCTTTTTCTCTAATTTGATCTTTATTCTAGACTGCAAAAGGAAAATGTACACAGATTAAATGGCAACTGTGCACTGCTCTGCTGTCTCTCTTTAATAATACTCAGTACTACCCCAGCTGCAGAAAGTCAGTTCCTTTGCACGACAGTTAAATATATCTGTGTCTTCAGACACTGAAGATGTCAGGAAAAAGAAAATGAGACTTTAGACAGAATTTTGAGGATAAAATGTTGCCCATTTAGAAGAGAAATTACATTGGCAGTGTTGCACAAGATGACTGGATTTAATGAAAAAGATGGAGAAATTTTGGGTGTCTGGAGCACCATTTTTTGCTAGCCATTGAGTGTCTGTATATCCTTTGCAGGCATGTCCATTAACTTGAGAAATGTTTGAGACCTATACTTTTTTCTACTTTCTTCACAGAATCACAGAACAGGTAAGGCTGAAACAGACCACAGTGCTGGTCCTACCTCCCTGCTCAAGCAAGGTCATGCTTTAATGGATCTCCCAGGGCTATAATAAGAAGGTGTTGTTGAATACATATCATATATATATATATGAAAACAAATGTTGAAAAATATTATTCTTATTGCAGTCTCAGAAAAGTTTATCACACTCTCTATGCTGTCAGAAGGGAAAGATGTGTACACAAGTATAAATATTTTATTCTTCTGGTGCATCTGTAATTAAAATAAAACATAAAATGCTAATGTGTTCTTTAAATCACAGTCATGAAAACATGAACTGGGGTTTTGGAGAGAGTTTTGTTTGGACTTTTTTTTGGTGGTGTGTATTTGGTTTTTTATAAAGATACTCAATTTGTTACACTAAATAAAAGGAAAAAATGGGATCATTAAGACAATTAGATACCATCCTACAAGATTACGACTTTAAATGCAAAGGATCATGAACACAAAAGTGGCTCTAAAAACAAGAAACAATAATTTAGGGGAAAGGGAGAAAAAGATATGAGCAAATAAGTTTGTTTAATTTGTAGTCTTTGGGACTACTAATGAGGTCCTCACATGAAGCTAGTAACGAGAGCCTCAGGTTTAAGTGGGCTGGTCTGAGTCAGATCCAGTGATGAACAAGCTACTTTATCGGAGAGGTTTTGATTTCCCAGAAGTAAAATACTGTGTCACAACGATCTAGTGAACTTTACATTGTAGGGTATCAGTAGACTTC
>NW_008689894.1:78991-79931 GCF_000695815.1 Acanthisitta chloris | reverse complement strand
TGATACAAGTGCCTGCAGAGTGTCATAGGGCTTATGGAGGGGTTTGGTGGAGCATTATATTGGGATCTGCAGCAGAGATTCACAGGATTCATGCCACATGTTCTGAGGGTGTGCTGGTATTGTACCTAAAGCCTACATAGTGCAGTGGGGGACGATGATGATCTATTTTTCCTCAAAAGGATCTTTAGATTGATTCCCAGACAGTCTCCCCTAGACACCCAGAGGCCATGTGTGAAAGAAATGCCTCTGAGGTTTTGTTCCTAAGCTGCTTCAGAGGAAGGTTTCTGAGGCTAACATCTCTCTCTACAACACCCTGAGGAACTGGGGCTCTGTCCATGCAAGTGCTAAACAGAGTCAAACCAACCAGCTGCCAAACATCCACATCCTTCATGCAACATGTTGCAAGGAGTAGCACCAGCATCACAGTCAGTGACAGTGACCATGCCACTGTGCTTGTGCCTGCACAAGTGTCTCACTTTCTGCCCCATAGAAGAAATAAATGTTCTTGTGGCATTCAGACTATGAGCCAAATGGGACCTCTGAAAGCCAGAGAAGAGCCATGACACCTGGCATGGAAGCAGGGGATGGACAGCATACCCTCACACTCCCCACACAGGATCCTCCTCCCTGACACCCAGCACAGAGGACTAGTGATGTGACTGTCTCTCACACCTGACCCGGTGGGGACAAAAACAGTGGCAAGCCTTCCAGAAAGTCACCCGGGATGCAGTTTGGCATGCTCTCCCTGCTGGCAACCAGATTCAGCAGAAAGATTGATCATATATGCATCTTCTGATCATGCAACCTGTGGAGTTACACAGTTTCTTCAGTCCACCCCTGGTTAGAAATGTCTATGTTTAAACCTCCAGGAAGAATCTGCTGGCAGAAGGCTGTGCCAAAATTACAAAAGCAGAGGTAAAATATTTTGTGTAACTGCTGT
>NW_008689894.1:74445-78893 GCF_000695815.1 Acanthisitta chloris | reverse complement strand
CAGCGTTAGCCACTGAAGTCACAGCCTGCAACAAGCCTCAGGACTCAGTGCAAGCTCTCTGCACTCACATATTCATCATCTTCTTGTCTTACGTAAGTGCCCAGACTGGCCTCTCCAAATGCCCCAAGGCTGACCCTTCAAATTTTCCTTATTTAGCTTTGCTGAAGTCTTTGTCTGCCTGTAAAATGTTATAGCCTGATTCATTAAAGCCCATGAGATGCATTTTGATGGAACGGATAATGGAACTCTGTAAGAGTTCTTGTCTTTTATTAGCTGCTTTTACTCTCAGTCTTGAGCAGCCCAATTCTCCCCATAGCAAGCATTGTTGGAAGTTGATCAGGACATCACCTGCAGTGAGGATATTTTGTATCAAAAAATGTTAATGTGGTCTAATAGGACTTTTCCTTGCACTCTCAGTCTGCATGGCTTGTCAGATGAATTGCTTACACTGTGGTTCATCTTATGTGAGGGCAAAAAAGGGAAAGATCTGCTGCCACGCAAAATCCTATCTTGCAGGTAAGGTTGGATGTACGCTTCATATGACTGAGCAGCTCCATCAGCTCAGACTGCACAGCATCTGCCACTGAGCAAAGACTCAGATGCAGCAAGGACATGCACTTCAGGTTCAGCCAAGAGGAGGGGGCTTTTATCAGCTTGTGCAATAATATTTTATGGTTACTGTTCTTAACTCATCCTGTCTAGAGACGTTTTGGCTGTTTCCTCCTGGACATGCTGGAGACAAGGCTGGGGCACCCATCAATTCCTGCATGGAGGTAGAGGCTGTCATGCCTTGTGAGGTAAATTCAGATTTCCCACCACACCACTCTTCTTGACAAAATTCACTGCATCCTCACAGTGTGTTTGATTTCAGAGATAAACTAGCAGAGCTAAAGCATGGACAAGAAGCAAGACCACAGTGATAATTTCTCCAAAATATAAACCAAACAAACCAGGTCAGGGAGGTTGCTGGCTCCATTGAAACAGCATTAAAATACAGGGATGTTTCCAAATATGGCAAAAATCACAAATGGCATGAGAAGTCTCCTGTGTCTTATGCCATCTGCACCCACCAGAGTGACTCCTAAACAGGTAGGAACTGCTTCCATGCTGGTCCTTCAGTCCTCACAGCTCTCTGCCACTGTAAATAGCTGGAAGAGCTTTGATATATATCAGGGAACTGGACCTAGTGCCTGTCAGATCTGGGAGTTCAAGCACAGTATAGAATATATATCCCGGCAATTCCATGGTTTCTACAGTGATTCATGAAGTGGTAATGATCCCAGACTAGATGTCATCAGGAAATCCCAGAAGAAAGAGCATGTGCTCTTTCTTCTGGGAAGAAATTTGTGCACCACAAATTTCCCTATTGAGTATCTGCACTGCCTATATCATGAGCCAGTGGGTCCTGATCAAGAAACACAGGATACGAGCCCACACTGCAGTCTGAACGCATCACCCAAAACCTTGATTAAGACTATTGAATGAATTCCAGATGAACCATCAAACTGCTCTTCAGCCTTGCCACAGCTCAGTCCCTGCCTTGCCATGGATGTGAGTGACTTTTGAACCAGACTAAGAAGAGCAATTACAGGTTGGACTGGCTTTGAATTAACAGTCCAACAGTGAATAAACCTCCAGAGCAGATGTTTATCCATTTCTCTACATCAGGCTATCAAGAGATGCTTTTTTTTTCATTTATGTCTTTGTACTAAAATTTTAGACTTACATCACCAAGTAAAAAATATTTTGGAACACATGAGAGTAACGTGAACAGAAGTGACAGAAGGCGGAAACAACTTCCAGAGAATAACATGTGCTGGTTTTGGCTGGGTGAGAGTTGATTTTCTTCACAGTGGCTAGTATGGGGCTGTGTTTTGGATTTGTGCTGAACACAGGGTTGATAATATAGAGATGTTTTTGCTATTGCTGAGCAAAGCTTACACAGAGCCAAGGCCTTTTCTGCCCCACATGCTGCCATGTTGGTGAGGAGGCTGGGGGTGCATAGAAGGCTGGAGGGAGACACAGCTGGGACAGGTGACTCCAGCTGACATAAGGGATATTCCATACCATATGCCATCATGCTCAGTTTATAAAGTGGGGGGAAGAAGGAGGAAGGGAGGGGGATGTCTGAAGTAACAGTATTTGTCTTCATAAGTAACCATTATGCATGATGGGGTCCTGCTCTCCTGATGATGGCTGAACACCTCCTGCCCATGGGAAGCAGTGAATAATTCCTTGTTTTGCTTTGCTTCTGTGCATTTATTTTGCTTTCCCTATTCACCTGTCTTTAGCTCAACCCATGAGTTTTCTTTTACCCTTCCAACTCTCTCCCCAGTCCTACTGGGGGAGTGAGCAAGGGGGTGCATGGTACTTGGTTGCTGGCTCAGGTTGAACCATGACACACACCTTTAATATTTGTTTCTTCAGAGTTTTTATGAATATATAACTTCATTATTTACTTTACAATATAGATGGACTTTTTATGCTTGCATATTGTGTCCTTTTAATGGCCCAAATACGACTTGCTCAGAGATTTTGCTGTTAAGGATTTGTCATTCACAGCTCAGCAGCAATGATTTTAGTTATCTGCTGTAACATGTTCTGATTCACAGCTAAATGCTTCTAAAAGGAGGGCTAAGACAGATGCATCCACTCTATGCAGCAGCAATGGAGACAGAAAGGTAGAAGATCACAGCAGCCCAAATGACTGTGCTGCAAACATGCAGTGCAATGCCCCAGGCAGAAGGCCTGTTTGGAGAACCCCGTCAACATGATTGCAATGTCATAGAATCATAGAAAGGCTTGGGTTGAAAGGAACATTAAAGATCATCTATTTCCAACCCCCCTACCATGGGCAGGGACACCTTCCACTAGACCAGGTTGCTCAAAGCCCCATCCAACCTGGCCTTGAACACTTCCAGGGATGATACATCCACAACTTCTCTGGGCAACCTGTTCCAGTGCCCTACCACCCTCTCACTAAACATCTTCGTAAAATCTTGTCTAAAACTCTCTTCTTTCAGTTTAAAACCATTCCCCCTTGTGATATCAGTACGTGCCCAGGTAAAAAGTCACTCAACATGTGCAGGTACAAGCCAGGTACAGGGTGCTGCGTAGTTCTGTGGGGCTCTGCAGCCTGGATGAATAGCGGTAGTGCTGGCCAGAACAGCAACTCCCTTTGCATTGCCAAGCCATGACAGTGGAACCTGTTGCCAGCTGTCATACAAACCCCTCTAAGAGCTGTCTTTATTAAAGCTGCTTTAACCAGTAGGTGCACATCTCATGGAACTGCTGTTTTAAATAAAGGTTTCTACAATATCAACAACTGACTTTCACAGTATCAAAACATGCTCATTTCATATTCCAGCAAATCCATTTGGAGTGCTCACAGGAGCAGCACAGAAAGCTGTGCAGGAAAGTGTCTGTCATCCTTTTTTCATGATGTATATCCAAGTTTCATCAGAAACTAGATAACATTTAGCTATATTGACAAGTAGTTGGCACTTTCCTGGACAGCAGTTACAACCCACCATGTTGTCATACCTGTGACCCATAACAGTATGAAACACATGGATGACAACCGTAGCACACACTACCTGCACCAGCTCTGCCCCTCAGCAAGATGAGGCTTACTGTTATACACAATCATAAAGAAACGCAACACTACTCTTGTTACCATACTAAAGTCTTGAAAGGATACCAAAACTGTTTGTATAAATCTCAGCAGCAAGAGGTGCTTTTCTTTCAGTGGAAATATATACTAGTAGTGTCAAAGGACGGATTGGCCAAGCAGATCCTAGAGACCCCAGCACATGCTTTCTCAGCAAAATTCACCTTTTTATTGGTGTCTTTTGGGAGTGAAGTCTTTTAACATCCAATTCTTCCAGGCTAACCTGATGTGTCAGAAGGAATTTAAATGTTAGAGGTCAGGCTAGCCTTAGGAAGATGAAACATGTCATCCTTTTCTCCAGGTCTTTATACATAGATCAACTAAAGGCAAAATCTCTCTTTCTCACCTTTCTTGCCTGTGGCTGTCTGAATTTGATATTATTTCTTTCTTAGAAAAGAAATGCAATCAGAAAGACCAAGATGATGGAAAATCTGAGATTTATAGTATTTGTAGTTTGATAACACATAGGCATCCAAACACGGGTCATAAAACACAGTTGCTCAAGGCAAGCTCCTGTACCACTTGAGCTCTTTCCATTTCCATTTCTTTTTTTAAACAGGAATACTACACCTTTTGCCCAGGGCACTAGCCATGTCACTGTCATTATTGAGTGAGAATCATGAAGACACTTGATAAAAATCTGTGTTCAAAAAAGAAAAATACTTTTTTTTTCCTCATCTGAATCTTTGTTCCACATGATGTACAGCAGACACAGAGGAGGCACTAAGTTAACTCCCTTTGTCCTCAGTCCCAGACAGTATCTCTCACTCATCCATAC
>NW_008689894.1:37737-74413 GCF_000695815.1 Acanthisitta chloris | reverse complement strand
CAAACATATTTTGGTGTTAGTAGGATAAACACCAGCCTTAAAAATCTTTACATCAGAGGGATTTTGCGTCTTGTTTGATTCAAAGAGCATGTATGTATGAAACATTCAGGCACTAACTTAGTCTCATGGGCAAGGGTAAAATTGAGCCAACACCAGTTCAAACAGTGTCGATGTTTGAGTCATGTATACCATACAAACCTGCTCTCAATCAGAGGCTTCCTGCCCTTATGTTCATCCCCTTGTACTTAATAACATCGCCACAGGTATTTTAAACAGCTGCAGCTCCCTCTTTTATTTGCATTATGGGGATCATTAAAAGCTACCTAAAGCAGAAATATGGTTGTGTCCCTAATTAACTCTTCTGGTGAGCACTGGAAATGGAAAATACTTTTGCAGTAACATGCCACAACTCATAGAGGAATCCTGCCTGCCCCTGCTGTGAAGGGAGTATGCCAGCCCCCAGCTGACTCACTGGTGGCTCAGTCCTGATTAGAGGCTGTCAGTGGAGAAAAATGCCTCTCCTGGTTTCGCTTCGCCATGCCAGTGGGTGAACACAGCTCCAACTTCCAGGTCCATGGCTTTGTACAGAGTGACATGAAGGAACCCTTACTCACACCAGCCTGGCCAAAGTGGACATGCCACCCTGCCTTTCTCCATCCCACCCTCCATATGCAGTGGCAAGTATCTCGGGCCATTGCTGCTGTCTGCACAGGTCCCACCAATGCCAGTAGCTGATCCTTGATGCAGACCTCAGGTGCCATCTGCAATTTGTGTGTATTTGTCACTGAAATTGGTTCCACAACGTCTTTTCTAGTGTATAGCTCTGAATTTTTGTATTGGTGGCTTGAGTAAAAGCTCGCAGAAAAAAACCCACATAAAACACAAAAGCAAAAAAAAATCCAAATTCTTTAAGTTGTCAGAGTTACCTTTAAATTTGTGCAACACTGCATCCAAGAGGGCATTTCCCCACAACAATGACAAACCCAAAATCTCTGGATATGTAAAAGATTGATTCATTACTTACAGGTTACTTCACCATTAAAGTATTTTCAGGGTTTTATTTTTTCTGTGTGTATGTGTGAAGATTATGTTATAGCCATTATATTAGGATAGAAGCAACCCTTAAGACTTTCCTTACTACCACTTCACTTTTTCATATTTCTTCTCCTCATCTGTACCTGTGACATCTGCTGTTACAAGAGGAGAATTTTGTTTCTCACTTTTGAACTGCATTCAAGTTGCTTTGGCTTGTTTGTTTTTCTGCCTGTGCATGGCTACTGTTGGGTGGTTTTGGGGGGAGTTTTTTGTTTGTTAATTTTTAAGCAGCCTACCTACCTCAGCACTCACAGCAACAAATTTCTGGTTAATGATTCTCTAGAAATTCACGGCAGAAGGTATATTAGTTTTATTAGTTTTTCCAAGAACTTGTGAAAGAAACTTCCTTAAAATAAAAAAGATCCACCCTAAACCTATGAGCTAAGCAACCCAAGGAAAGCCAACAACAGATTTTTGAAGTGGGGGTTCAGTGAGGTTTGGTTTGGGCTTTGTTTCTCTTATGGGAAGGAGGAGTACCCAAAACGGAACGTCAAAAAAAGAAATATCAATACTCAATAGAATTGGTTTAGAATTTGACCAGCTGGCAGAAAGTAAAGAGTTAGAATAAATAGACAACTCATTATAAGAAGAGGACAGTGTCTTAAGATTTTCTGTTAATATTGGATTTATTTAATATAATTACACTGCTACAGAAAAATGAAAGTAGAGTTGTCACAGCAGCACTACAATCTTACAAGATTATTTAGGTTAATCAAGCCAAAGTAGCTTTATCTCCTTTTCACTCCAGCACAGGCAGGTCTCTGCTACAGGGCCTGAGTAAGTGGAAGGGCTGGATCATAAGAATTTGAGAGTCTCTCTGCAATAATTGGTATTCACATCTTTACCCTCAGAGAGCTATAGTTTGTCCAAAATTGAGCTATGCTGGTCCAACAAGAGCACCCTATGAAGACAAGATGTAATTACTCATGCCAAAGCATAGGGCTTCTAGAATTTTACAAGAAACAGGATGTTAAAAATTAGAATAGGGAAAGCAGATTTTTTTCCTCTTCTCTCTGCAGAAAAAAACCCATGACAGCTCAAATTTTCCGGAATGATGTTGCCTCAGGTACATAATCAGCATTAAGAAATTCAGTTCAGACAGGTAGAGTTTGCCTAAGATAAAAACAGCTGTACATATAGTTTGATAATTGCAAGTATTGTGAGTAATTACAGAACAGGTGGAATCAATTTCCCCAATGTAACAGGGATATGATGCAATTATAGCAGAAGAAGGGAGAAAGCTCCTTTAGTTGATACAAGTTGCTTCTCTTCTGGTTAATGTTGACTGTATAACCACTGCCTTAGTATTTCCCCAAAAGTTTCCTTGTATTTCAACAGCTCAGTAGGGGTACTTAATCCAGCAGGAAAACTTTACATCTCACCTTATGCATAAATAATATATTTAATTACTTCTTCTGAAAGCCTTTGCCCAAGGAATTTTGAAAGTTTAATTCTCCATTCTTCATTATTTTGCTAAGCATTTTGAGGAATTAAAAGAGATTAACCAGGCATAAATTTCTACCATGAAAATCCTGCCAATATCTTCCAAGATATCCTGATTTTATTGGTTGTTTAATTCTTAATTATCATTTCTCCTTACTTACTTGACACTAATATAAGTCTAACCAATATATTATTCCTAGTATATTTTGAAAGGAAACATGATACTCTTGCCCTTTCTGCTGGTATTAGCTCATTTAATGACCATTTCCTTGGTCAGTAAGGCAGTTGCACAGTCTGACACAGCTCAACCTTCACAAAATAAATAATCCTTTGCATTTAAGTCAGAATTTCAACTGTGGCTTATTCCAGGTTTAATTACTCCTTCAATTTCTAAGGCTAGGGAGATACTGTTCTATGTTTATTATGCTTCATTAGAACTAATTGCAGAAGCCTGTTTTCCCCCATTGCCAAACTAACCCTCAGTCTGGACTTCCCTCTGCTCACTTTCCAAGCCATTTTCTTTCAGATCCTCTCTGAGCTCAATCACTGCAAAACCCATTGTCCCTATCAGCATCAGTGGAATTTATTCCACTCACATCTGGGGACAGGTGAAGAATGAACACTAGTATGATAGGCACAGATCTATCACTGAGGTCACAAAAAAACCATGTTCCTCAGACAACTTAAACTGATACAGAATTGATGCACATGGGATGGGTGAAAAGCAAACCACAGCCTCTCTGATGGCAGCACATGGGGGAACAAGCACTGCCTGCTGCCAGCACACCTGGGTATAGCCAGCTCTGCAAGGTGACCTGCTCCTGAGGGTCAGGTTCAGCCACATACCATCCTGCTGATGGTTGCTGCTGCTCCTGGATGCTGTTTCTCTATGCTGACATGTGACTACTCATAGGACAACTTGGCACGTGAAGTCTAAACCACAGCTGAATAACACCACTCTCATTACTGACAGCAGCACATTTGAAGTTCAGGCCTCTTCCTGTTTTGTTTTGGGTGTTTTTACATCTTGTTTACTATGAATTGAAGTAGGTTGTTAGGAGGTTTATTTTCAGATCTACTTGACATTCTCCTTGTCGATGCTCATTAAGTATGCACACACCTTGATTATAATTTTTTTCTTGACAACCACAAGCTTTGAACAGATGCCTACAAATTAAAAATTAGCTTCACTACTTTTTCTGTTACAGCAGCATGCATATTCAGGACAATGTGAACTTGTCTTCTCCCTGACTCTGGTGTTAGTATTACATATTTCAGCTCTACTGAGAATATTGCTATGTTCTGTAAAGACGCTGAAAACAGTAAACAAATCATTTCCCTGAGATTTTTGTCTGTGCAATGAATGTTACCTAGCTCCTAATTGTTCTACTTCATGCAATCAACCAGCTGAAGAAGCTGTTTAATAAAATTGCCGTCAGTGTCTGAAGGAATAATAAAGGCTATCACTATCAGTTGACACTTCTAATGTTTGTGGTTTTTTCTCATACTTTAGTGCCATATTTCTACAGCTGCTTGATGCAGTGGAAGAATATTTCTGTTATTCAGAAAGTATCACTGTAACAGACATCATTCATTCAGCAAAGCCAGACATATATTGTGTGGTAAAGGCAATAAATCAGCCCAAAAGTCCTGACTGGGTATCCAGGTCCAGGCAGACCATCACACTCCAAGACCATCAAAGAAATAAAATTCATGGCAGTTTGATAGGAGCAAAGCAGCCCAGTACGGTCACCACTCCATGGAGTCACTGATGGATCTGAAAGCACAGGAGGATGACAAAGACAGCTCTGCTGCTCTTAAACTTTCCACACCTCTGGTTTGGCACAAGGAAGTTGCAGTACCACCCAGACCATGCTGGGACACAATGTACGTTCATAAACATGGAGTAATCAATGCCAGCCTGAGGCTGCTGAAAAATTATGATGGTTCCACACTTCTAGAGGTTTGTTAGTAAAATATATTAAGATAACACCTATTTCTTTAGATAGCTTTTCCAGAAGCAGAACACAGGCATCTGCTTCTCTACCTATAAAACACGTTGTCTTTGAGAAAAAATGCATCTTTTATTCTACACAACACAGAGCAGTTTCATTACCTGTAGCCTTGTCCACAGCTGATTTTAGACCACCTGAGCCAGAGTGAAGCTAACATAATTTTTCTGAACTTGGATCAAAAACACTGCTAGCCTGACCAGCAGCAATTTCCACATAGGCTGCCCAGCCACTGATGGTTTCCCAAGGCAGGACACAACAGGGATCCATAAGCTTTCTCTGCTGCTCACATCATGACTAAATCCCTCTAGCTGGCAGTCAATATTGTCAAAGAAATATGAGCCAATAAAGTTTTCATCTTGCCTTTCACAACACTGTTGATTAAGCAATACTATTGCCTTATAAAGTAGTAGGATCTGGGTAACGTAATTCACAATGAGCACAAATATCTGAACTTCTATTGAAATTATCTCATTTCTAGACACTCAGGTTTTTGGTTACAGCTATGCCTGAAGCTGTCTATTCTCTTTCCTCTGGTTGCTTGGCCACTCAAAGCAATAATTTATTCTTTTATCTGTTTCTGTTGCTAAACAAACACAAGTCTGGTGTTTAATTTATGAGCCAAAATATTGCAGGATGTGAAGACGCATGAAAAAAAGAAGCATGAAAATCAACACGATATAATTTTCTCAATAATTTGTAGTGCTGCAGGTAAAAACTTGCATCAATTATGCCCAAAATTTAGCCACACCAACTTGTCTCTTAGCACTATTTCATAACTCTGCATTACAAAACATTAACAAGAAGACACTTTTAGTGGTGCCTCCCACTCCACAACTAAAGTATATTTTTTCCTTCTCTGTGTTCCAGAACATTAACAGTCGTTTTGCAGGTTATACAATATTTTTGCAAGTCCTTGAAAAAAAAAATCAAAATTAGATCTTCTAGGAAGTTACAGAATTGTTGCTCCTTCACTTTTCCTATAAAATTCCTACACATCCTCTGATCAAGCCCTTAATAAAACATGCCAGAATCATTGAGCACACATATGGAGAGATGGTCAAAACATTCTGAGAAGAGCAAGAGGAAAACTCTCTGGGAATTCATGAGATTGAAGGGGATTCAAGTGTAACAAAGTTGAGGACTATGTTGGATTTTTATCCTAAAGTTTGCATCTGTACCTGGAAAGTGGAAATAATGGATAACAAAGGAAGTTAAAATTAGTTGAAAGCCCCAGGGTATTTGCTGTTCCATTTGCAGCTTAGCTCTAGGAGCTCCACTACACAATAACCTTTCTTTTGCAAAAGAAAATGTTAAAACAAAAGGCAGAGACTTTGTCTCTTCCTTTCTCAAATGCCAATCCCTGACTTTAAACAAGCAATACCAGTCAGAGAGGAGCTAGCCCATGTGCAAATTTCTAAGGTTAGATGTGGTGACTGTAGTTTCTCCATACTACGGCTGCAAATTCTGGCTTGACAAAAGCACCCACCCGAGACCCTCCTTAGAAATAATGTGTGAAAAACAAAGAGGGCTGAAGTTTCACAAGGGAAACAGGATTCAGATGCAAATTTCCAGGACCAGACCTGTGCGTAGTAGGGGTTGGAAAGAGGTATCTGTTTTACTTTTATGTTTTAAGGAAGTTCTAATAAGATAGGTGGTGATGTAGCTAAAATTCTGCATCTATTATTGCCTCCTGTGAACCATTCATCCTTCCTCCAGATAACATACAAGTTTTCTTTGTGTCCCACCATTGTAATTTAAAATAATACAGAGTAAGAATTTGTTTCTTGTGCTTTATTACCTCTAGCATCAAATGACCTAAGCAGCTCTTTCCTTTAAAACCCTTGCCTCCTGCATTAAGATTACCTTCTTGTTCTTTCCTTTAAAATATTATCCTACAGTTTCAATTTTACATTCAAGCCTCTTAGCACAATTCATCAGACTGTTCAAACAGATTTGCTGCTTAAAGCAAATAGGAAAATCAATTAATTCTTGGGCAATACAGTGCCATTTTACCTGATATGTAAACTTGCTCAGATTGATTTCCCAAATTTAGAAAGTAGATATTCAGACATTAATAACAGTGAGGGACAAGTGCAGCAGCGATGATGTGCCAGTTGGGCACCTCACAGCAAGTGATATACCAGTGAAATGCTAAAGTGATGTACAAGGCCACCCCATGCAACTTAAGATGCAAGGAAAAGCAGACCCAGAGTAGCATGACAAAGTCTGGAGTGGGACAGGGAAAGGGCTAGGAAAGAGAGTTGTGGAAGATGAGCAAGGGCAAATCCATGGAAGATTTTAATACTAGGAAGCTGTTGATTTGCACTGCTAATATGCAGCATGGGAAGCATTTGTGACACCAGCTGCTAAACACTTACCTGAAATGCTCAGAAGATTGATTTCCCTAATATCTTTCTGGGAAAGGAGAAAAGGCTTCCTCAGAGAAGAAGTCAGGTGGGGGTTGGTCTCTTCTCGCAGGCATCTAGCAGTAGGACAAGAGGGCACAGACTCAAACTCTGCCAGAGGAGGTTTAGGTTAGATATTAGGAAGAGATTTTTTACAGAGAGAGTGATCAGGCATTGGAATGGGCTGCCCAGGGAGGTGGTGGATTCATCATCCCTGGAGGTTTTCAAGATGAGACTGGATGTGGCACTTAGTGCTGTGGTCTAGTAACAACAGAAAGGTTGGACTCGATGATCTTTGAGGTCTCTTCCAACATGGTTGGTTCTATGATTCTATGATTTTAAATCTTCTTCCTCTGACTGTTTTCTATGGGAAATTTCACTTTCCTTCACTCACCCTTTTTGTCATGCAGACTGAATTTTCTTTAAACTGCAGGACAGTTAACTCAGCCTTTTCTTGCTTCAATGCATGTTGCTACCAGGTTTTTTTCCACAAAAGGTGCTCTATATTTTGGGCCAAATTTCACTATGAAGAGTAAATTCTCTGAAACTTTTACCATAAAAATCATCTTGTTAAAAAAAAAGTCAATTTCAAATTTCTGAATGTTAATTGATTTCATTTAACATTTCAGGAGTTTCTTTCTACTTTTGGGAGGCTTTGTAAGCATCAGAGCATTTTTCATTCAGCCAAAGATGAGGAAATCTAGTTTGGCATCTCACCCCATCACATTTTCTCTTATGGTTTATAGGTTTTGCAAGGGAAGTAAATGAGAAAGAATCCTGCTTTTACTGTAGCTTTCAGAGGTATATTCTTGTCTCTAACTGATGGGAAACATGCTATGTTGGAAATAAGTGAGGGAGAGATTGAAAGAAGGAAATAGCTTGAGGTTGTTCTCTTTAGTAGGAACCACCAGTGATAGGTGGAAAGCTGCAGCGCTGATGCTCTTTTATTCCCACTTCATCCACTGTGTTACATTTTGTCTGAGTTTGCCCCTCTGGAGCAAACATTGGGCTGACTTGCATGAAGACCTTTAGACAATTTCCCCTTTTCATGACACTGAAGTATCTGATTGAAAGCACATTCAGATCTATAAGACTCCTTCAAATAAAGCCAATAGACTGCATCAGGCCCAAGATGATGTTCTAGTTCAAAGCAAACGACTGAAAATAGCCCCAAGAGGGTCTGTGTTTATTGCCTCTCAATGATCCCCACATGAACAATGCTCAAATTACAAGTAAAGCAATACAGCTCTTTCTTCTTTCTTACCTGTCATCTAAAATAATTTTATGTACTTTCTATAACCATTCTAAAAGTTCAGAAGATCAAATTAGGTCATGCTGATAAAACTGTGAAGCTTCATCATCAGCATGGTATTTCTGCAATATTCAGCTCCTGAAGCAAGGAAAGAAAATAGTACTTATTACAGTCCTCTCTGTCATCTGTTGCCATGAAGACTTCACACAAATATCTGAAGGAGTGATTCTGAGAGTCTTACATGCCACAAAGACATTGGGAAACAGAGGTGATCATGTCTCCAGTGTGGTGCAGCAAAGGATACCAATCAAACCATGCCCTGTCTCCTGGCCTAGGAGCAATGGCATAAGATATACAGTGACCCATTCCATCACCATGTTTGCGCTTGCAAACTGCACCAGGAATCTGTGAGGCACTGTGAGTACTCCTTTCAGCAAAGATTCATTGGAATGTCACAAATCAAGTGACTTGGGGAAATGAGAATAGGTGATAGTAAGTAAAATTAAAGAAAGGAGATGGAAAGAAATATGATAAAAGAGAGGTTGAGCTCAAAGAAGAATCTAATCTGTGAGTAGTAAGTACTGCTGGTATTAGTTGTCTGCACATGCTGCACGGCAATCTCTCTTCAGCAAAGAATTATGAGCAACTTTAACTGAAGTAATGTTGTCTTTGACAGGCTAATGGCCTTGGATCAGTGTTCCTCTAGGCAATAGCATGTATTAGCAGAGAAGTTTTTTTGAAAGAGCCTAAAGAGTAACATTTATTCTTTCCCCTCCTATGTTTTAGTTACATACCAACAAAGCTTTCTGCAGGACTATAAATTTTATCCTAAGAGATCTATTTAAAGAGCTTGTCCCAGCCCACTTTCACATGGGCAGCCTTTGATGTCTAGAGGTTACACAGAAAATGTCAGTGAAAGATCTGTGTAAAGATAGCTTCAATCAATTACACTGCCATGATTGATTTTCACTTGCCTTTGATCCTGTGTATAACTGGCCTATGCTCATTCACATGGGTTCCTGTGAAAGAAAAGCCAAGTGCTGCAACCTCTTCTCTGTATAATTATTGTTACACTAGAGATTTGATATTGTGAGTAGTCAGTGTGTCGTGGTTTAACCCCAGCAGCAGCCAAGAACCACGCAGCCTCTCACTCACTCCCCCACCAACGGGATGGGGGAGCGAATCAGAAAGGTAAAAGATACAAAAACTCATGGGTTGAGATAAAGACAGTTTAATAGAGAAAGCAAAAGCTGCACACACAAGCAAGGCAAAACAAGGAATTAATTCACTGCTTCGCAAAGACAGGAGGTGTTCAGCCATCTCCAGGAGAGCAGGGCCCATCACGCGTAACGGTTCCTTGGGAAGACAGACGCCATCACTCCAGATGTCCCCCCTTCCTCCTTCTTCCCCCCACCTTATATACTGAGCGTGATGTCATATGGTATGGAATATCTCTTTGGTCAGTTTGGGTCACCTGTCCCAGCTGTGTCTCCTCCCAGTCTCCCATGCATCCCCAGCTTCCTTGCCAGCGTGGCAGTACAGAAAGCAGCAAAGGCCTTGACTCTGTGTAAGCTCTACTCAGTAGTAACAAAAACATCTCTGCATTATCAACTCTGTGTTCTGCACAAAACCCAAACATAGCCCCATACTAGCCTCTGTGAAGAAAGCTAACTCTACTTCAGCTCAAACCAGCACATTCCACCCCTTATTCTACACCATTTACATCATGCCAAGGTCCCACACTATTCGATACAACTACATTAACCACCACCCCTATTCCCATTCTTTTATGTAATACACAGATATTATTCCATACCAATATTAAATGCTTTGCCAAGCTGAGAGCTCATGCATTCACCTCTCCCAGGGATGAGCAGCAGGTTCCTAACCTCATGATGCTGAAGAATACATTGAAACAAAACACTCTTCTGTGTTTATTGACTTTCCTCTATTGCAGATAACTCACTGAAGGAAAGAAGAAAGTGATGTGGAACTAAGCATATAGGCTGAAAGGACAGTATTTTTAGTATCTGATTAACCTTCATCTTTGATAAATGCAGATATTTTTAATCCTGTTGTTAAAAACAGACCTAGAACTTCCAGAGATTAAAGCATTCAGTTGAAATAGATGTGCAGTACCTAATTTATTTCCCTTTCCCTGAGATGAAAGGTCTTAGTCTATCCTTTGTACAATGCTCAGGGCACTTCAGGGTCTTTGAAAGTTCTCCATCAATCTTCTCTGACAGGTCCCACGGCTGCTGGTGAATCATTCCGGTTAGACAAGACCAGAGTCTTTATATGAATTTTAATTACTGCTTTTGGCATTTAGGCACTGCACAAATACCTAAATCAGGAATATAGTCAGGCTACCTATATGCTGGAGTACCAAACTCATTCTGTTAGGTCACAGACATTTTCATTTAACCTTCAAGGAATCTGGAGTTTTCCATTTAAATTATATTTCCATATCCTCTTTCCAGATACTTCCTCATCATTCACCCATCCCTTTCCTCTACTCACTGCCTTACTGTCAAGGCTAAACTGAAGTTCTCCCAGGCAGAAGTAGAGTGGCAAGTGCTACAGTGGTAAGAAAGGCAGTTTTCTCAGTAGTTTGCACTGTGATCACACACAGTGCTAAGCTATAATTTGTTGCAGCTCATCAGCTTAATTTTAAACTAATGCACTGCTTTGGCCTGAAATATCTTTCCTTTGTTATTTTTCAGTCTGCAGAAAAAAAAATAATAGAGTGAGGTTTTTATAGGTGTGCTTCATATTTCATTAATATCTCTGGGTGGGAGACAAAGGAATCATTTGTCTTGTATGAAACGGAGGCTCAAGCTGCCACACTTGCTGTCCACCTGCCCATTCACCTGTTGAGCTGTCTGTCAGTCCCTCCTTCTCAGTAGGTTTTGAGCCCACTAGCCACTTTCAGTCAAATTTGACAAATGGCATCATAAATGTTATCATCAGTAGTGAGTACCAAATTAGAGCACCCACTGCTAAGGAGATGGCAGCAGCCAGCTGGTCAGCCAGTGCATGAACACTGCCTGGACAGCCAGTGTGCTGCAAACTAGCCAGAGAGCAAGGAACCCCTTACACAGGCCAACAGGCAGGAGGGGCTGGGGACATTGCACAGATGATGTGTAAGACATCTGTGCCACTTCAGCCACTAATGAAATACTTGTTAGTGTGATGTATCAATTCTGTAACTGCTTGGTTATCTGGTACATAGCTGTACACTAATATCTGTCTTGCTATGAGCATGAGATATTTGATTCTGGATAAAATGGACAGTGTCTGCTCTACATCCCACATTCAGACAAGCTTAAGACAGCATTTGCTCTACATCATTCTGTAAAAATGTCTTGCACGGGCAGAACAGAGGAAAGCTGCCTTTGCCTGGACAGGCCCAAGATTCCTCTTTTCCTGGAAGCAACGAAGCTCTCTTTGTTGGAGAACCACACACACACACTCTAGCAAGAAAGTGGCAGGCAGGGAGAGCAAGTAGGAGAGGCAGAGACAGGGACTGGAAGACACGGACTAGGCAGAGCAGGGAGACAGTAAACATACAGATACTGGATATGGGAAGAAAGACTAGTACCCGTGGCCCAGAGTAAGATCTCTGTAGCATTTGTTGCACCAAACACCCGCTGCATTGCAGACAGTCATTCAGCCTCCAGCCCAGGAACAAGCTGGAGGTGAGAATCTATCTCACAAAGGCACAGTGGTAGTTTTTGTGCAGCCTCTTCCTATTCATATTTTTATTCAGCCTGAGCTTCCTCTAGTTTAAAATGTTCCACCTTCCAGTGTGTATTCCAGTAAAACCTTGTTCCTGTTGTTCAAAGTCCACCTGGTGCTGCTAACATGCTTGATTTAAATTAATTGCTCAGGCAGAGTCACCTCAAGCCTCTGGCTGGCTCTGGATGCCATGACTTTGGCCAGATTTTCCTGATGTTGATTCCTATCTTCCTCATGAATCACCCTACCTGCTGGTCAGGCTTGAGACATCAGATAAGGTCCTTGCTTACTATTGGATGTAGCAGGAGATAGAGGGAGAGGAATGGGTGACAGGAGTAGCACTCAAGGATTGTTGGCATCGGTTTCTCTCATGTTTTAAGTCATCTCCCCATTTGCATCCCTCTTGAGTCTTAATTACCTTCCAAATCAAAATATCAGCCTGCACAATGATTCCAGCTATTCCAACCTGATCAACAAACCTCCCAGAATTGCCTGGAAGCACCTACACAATACATGCACACTGTCAGCAGAGACCCTTGTAACCACACAGAATTTGGAAAATAAAAGAAAACAAAAATTTAGAGCAGAAATTATCAGTGGCAAAACTACACATGGATTTAGAGGTGGAAAAGTTTTTAGGCTTGTATTGCTCTTCTTCGACAAGTAAGAACTTGGTTTTGTTTTTCCGGCTCTTTTGACACTATAATTCTTGATAAGCTGCTGCAAGCAGCTGGGGTGGGGAGAGAGGGTTACTTAATATAAAAAGGCTCAATATGGGAAGAAGCCAGAATAGGAAACTAAAATAGTAGGCTCCCATAAAAAAAGAGACTTCTACAACTGAGGGAACAGGAAGAGTTGGAAACACAGCCTGAGGGGATAACACATCAGGAAAACTGGCAAATTGAAAAAATAAAAACAAACTAAACCAAACAAACCTATGATAAAAGTATAATGGTAAATCATTCCAATGTGGGAAAAAGAAGAGGGAAATCGTCACAGAAGGCCAAAATGGCTGTAGTAGAAACTTTGTAAACATCTGCAGATATTAAATGGCTCATATAAAAAAGGAAATGGGAGTAAATAGCTTGCCAAAAAGCTTTAAGAGACATCGATTATGTCACCTTTTCTTCTGTATTCATAATAAATATAGATTGCCGATGCTCTTAATTTTGCTACGGGAGTAGGCATACAGATTAAAAGAGGTTTTGAAATGGTTTTGAAAGTACTAAAAGAAAACCCAACCAGATGTGTTCAATATGGCACAAGTTGTTCAAATCCACTCCTAGTTGAATTGCTACACAAACTGATGTTAGCAAATACCATTAGTAGCTTGACTAGAACAGGGTCTGATCAAAGCACTGGGGACAGGCAAGCACACACAAAAAGAGGGGAAAAGAATCACAGAATCAATTAAGTTGAAAAAGACCTCTGAGGTCATCGAGTCCAACCTGTGACCTAACACCACCATGTCAACTAGACCATGGCACTAAGTGCCATGTCCAGTCTTTCCTTAAACACCTCCAGGGACAGTAACTCCATCACCTCCCTGGGCAGTCTATTCCAGTGTCTAATCACCTTTTCTGTGAAGAAATGCTTACTAATGTTCAACCTAAACCTCCCTGATGCAGCTTGAGATTGCACCCATGTCCTATGGCTACTTGGCTGTGAGAAGAGACTGACCCCACCTAGCTATAACCTGCTTTCAGGTAGTTGCAGAGAGTGATAAGACCACAGGACTTATGCTCCAAAGCCTTCACCAGCTTCATTGCCAGTCTCTGGACTTGCTCCAGCACCTCAATGTCATTCTTGAATGGAGAGGCCCAGAGCCGGACACAGTACTTGAGGTGTGGCCTCATCACTGCTGAGTACAGGGGGAGAATCACTTCCCTAGTCCTGCTGGACACACTGTTTATGATCCAGGCCAGGATGCCATTGGCCTTCTTGGCCACCTGGGCACACTGCTGGCTCATGCTCAGCTGCTGTCGACCAGCACTCACGGGCCCTTCTCCATTGATCCACTTTCCGACTCTTCCCCCAGCCTGTAGTGCTGCATGGGGTTATTGTGGCCAAAATCTAGGACCTGGTACTTGGTCTTGAACCTCATACTGTTGGTCTCAGCCCATCTATTTATCTCAGCCTTTCTACCCTCCAGCAATACTACACTCCCACCCAACTTGGTGTTATCTGCAAATTTACTGATAGACTCAATCCTCTCATTCACGTCATCAATAAAAACAATGAACAGGACACGGCCCAGTACTGATCCCTGAGGTACACCACTAGTGACTAGATGCCAGTTGGATGTAGCACCTTAAACCTCCACTTTTCAAGCCTGGCCATCCAGACAGTCCTTAACCCGGTGAAGAGTGCACCTGTTACTAGCTACCTTCTCCTGAATTGTAAGGGGTCTATTCTGCTCCCCATCCCTGTCTACCAGCTCAGAGGGCCAGTTGTCCTGAGGATAAACAGCCATACTTTTGAAAACTGAGGCAAAAAAGGTGTTAAATACCTCAGCCTTTTCCTCATGTTTGGTAATTATATTCCCCTCCATGTCCAATAAAAAATGGAATTTTTCTTTGGCCCTGCTTTTGTTATTCATGTATTTATAAAAACAGCTTTTATTATCCTTAACACAAGTGGGAAGATTAAGTTCTAACTGAACTTTTGCCTCTCTAATTGTCTTTCTACATGACCTAGAGACATCCTTAAACATTAGCTGCTGCAAAATAATTTTTAATGATAAATGCAGTTATACACAGCAATACATGCACATATATATATACATATATATGCCGCAGCATTGAGGAATTTTTTCATTCTGAGATTTCAAGACTGATTGTACTGACATTTGTTAGGAATATTCACTGTATTTTTGATCATC
Organism: Acanthisitta chloris; assembly: GCF_000695815.1. Classification (NCBI taxonomy): domain Eukaryota; kingdom Metazoa; phylum Chordata; class Aves; order Passeriformes; family Acanthisittidae; genus Acanthisitta; species Acanthisitta chloris. The sequence goes on along the minus strand of NW_008689894.1, from coordinate 59,584 downwards.
TTTTTTACAGGGGCATGGCCTAAGTGATCTCTTGAAGCCTTTCAGCCCTATGATTTATTTTTTTTACATTTTTATTTCCACGCAATGATTAGGTACAGGATTTTCCTTGATAATCGAATTGTGGCCTTTTCACTGACTTAATTTAAACTGGGGTTGGTTTCTACACTGTATGACAACCACACTTGAAGGACTTTCTCAATAGATGAAATTAAGCAGGTTATGTTAACAAGGTGTCCACCTGAATCACTGAGATTTTTTTCTTTTAATAGAGAATCAGCCTACAAAGTCTTGACTTCTGCCAGTATTCAGCAGAAAGAAAAGAAAAACTTTGAAGAAGGCTGTCTTTAAGGTGGGGTTCAGCAACTGAGAAGTACTTTGTGCCTTGATTTAGGCATATATTCTCCTGGAAATGTTATCTTTTACTCAATTCACAAATTGCAAATTTTATGGTAAAGAAAGACCCACAGCACTGTTTTAATTGCTGTGACTATTGCTTCTCTGAGAGTGTTTGTTTCATTATGTTTATTATACTGTCCAAGTAAAGATAATTTAAAGCTGATTCTTCATGATGTAAAAGTAAAAAAATCCCTTGGACCCAGAGACTTCTCTCTAATGCCTTCTTTACTAACAGTTAAATAGACTGACTGGTTCTTGAAATTCAGGGCTCTTAATTTCCCAGGCTGCAGCACACCATGTCTAATTGTATTAGTCACAAGGTACAAGGTTCCCTGGTAGAACATAACTCAGTGTGACTGATGTAAGCAGCTTGGATGTGGGCATGCATCCCTCAAACATGACTCGCTATTAGGCACATCAACCATTTCAGCCCAAAGCTTCCTTCCATTCTATGCAGTCCTGGTATCATCCTCTCTTCAACACTAACAATTGAATTTGTGATCGCCGCAGGCTCAGGTTACAACGATGTTTAGACTCACAAAAGGAACAAACCTCACTACACAGATTTCTCTTCTGCTCTTCTTGGTTGCATTTCCCCTCTAATGTTCCCTACTAAACTTTTGGGTTTATCATATATTGGCAGTCACATAATACATCTATCATAGTGGTGTCAGAAATAAACTTGAAGTGCAATACTTCTCTTCATTCCTCAAACAAGGAACCTGGTTGGGAAAGGGAGGAAATGGGCTATTTATTTAAAATATTTTTTAAAATATTTTTTCAAAAAGCAAACAAAAAAATTTGGGATCTAGGTTTCCTAAAGTTTTGAATCTGTTCTTAAATATTGCTCTAGCATAATCTCCAAATGCAACAAAACATTGAAGAATTAGAGACAGATTAAATTAAAGAGATTATGTTCTCAGAAATACACAGTCTATTCATTTCAATGTGCCAGGACAGGCTGAATGAGCAGACAGAGCATTGAAGGATGTGTTCTGCTCTTGCTTACTTTATTTTGTACTTTTTCGATGTTTTAAATTACTGAAGTTGTTGGCTCTTCATTTTGCTTTCCTAGAAAACCATACATTAGACTAGAAAATGCATTTTCTTCAACTTTAGGTTTGGTACATTAACCAGTGCAACTGTTTCAATGTTTTCTCATCTTCACAGTTAAATACAGTAAAGCCATGCACAGCAGTCCATAAAATATTGGATTGCATTCTCAACACAGTGAGGCATAAACCACAATTCCCAAAAGGATGGAATCAGTAATACAAGCAAGAGAAAAATAGTCCCTATTAAAACACAAACTGCATGTACCACTAGTTTAGACGAAACCATGGAATACGCTTCCGTCATCAGCATCACTGCGTCTTCAGTCAGCCATGTCTTTTGTGGGCTAAGTGCTCCCTGAATATTTAAAAGTTATGCTAAAACATTTAATAAATAATGCACTAAAGATCTGATGATCTGTCAACTCCAACTACACTGGAAAATGTTAAGAAAAGGTAAGTGCTTTTACCACAGATTGTGCTCTCCACCAGTTTGTTATTTGCACTGCATGAATAATTTGTGATTCTAAAAGTAATATTAAAATCCATTTCCCAGTGGTGTCTACACATATTGCGCTGTACTCCTAGGTCCTACAACATGAAATATTTAAATTATCTGAATATTTTCTAGGAGATGGGAGAAAAGGCATTAGCGGGGGGGAGGAAAGTGGAGGATGTGTAAAATATTTCATAGCTTTCTCAGACTGTAAAAAGTGCAGCAAATAGAACCATGTAATATTAATAGAGAGGGAGAAAGGAAATTTACTGAAAGGCCATTTCCTTGTGCTCTCAGTGGATTTGTATTTTTCTTCAAGTTTTGTTCTGGTCCTATTCTCATAAATGCTCTGTGTCTACAGAAGCTGCACTGTTCAGGATGAAAATGCATGCCATCAACAGAGAAGTTGCCATTGGTTGCAGTGAAGGTGCCATGTTTCACCTACTCTGCACAAAGATTTACAAGGCTAATTTTCTTCCAGTAGCACTGATTTTCCCTAAACACCCAATACTGAGGAAGGGCATTGCTTCTCCTGCTTGGAAATCAAATGGCTTTTTGTATACTTTTTTGGCATACTTCAGTGTGAAAGATCCCACAGTTTTCAAAACATCTTTTCCTTAGATGCTTTGGATCTAAAGACCCTGGACCACCATAAGTCCTGACCTGGTCAATTGAAATTTGGCAATATTACCAGATTTAGCTGTTTGGAATGCTTTATACTGAAAGCTTCTTGTGGAGTGATAAAACAGTTAGGGGAACCAATAGCCCTTTCAAGAGATTATTGTAAAACTTGAAGAACTCAAGATGTTAATGTGGATAATCAAGATACATCTTCCCAGGTGCTACTAAGTCATAAAAATCTGGTCCAGTCTGTCTTCCAACAATCAGAAGCCAACTTTCTGACCAGCCTTTCAAAACATTACACGTTAGAAGCTCACATTATAACATCCTAATGAATTAATGTGGGGAATGAGAAAGACTGAGAAATTCATCAGCAACTCAGACAAAAGGTTTGGATCAGAGAAATTCTGAAATATGGCTGTTGTAAAAGTCCTGTAATGGGAGTAGGATTCTAAGTTTCTCCCTTTGCCTCAGTTTACATTTCGACTTTTCTGTTTAAACACTGCATTTCCCTTCTGCAGCCCTTTGTTTGGCTCTGTAGGCAGTAAAGTCCTCAGGGCAGAGCAGCAACTGCTTTTATGATACACATTTACAATGCTTCACACAATGGCACCTTAATCTCCTAATAAATGACACTCAAATAGTAAATCCGTCACCTTTCTAAAAATACTTTGTTCATTAAAAATAATAGAGAAAAAAATCATTACACACATGATATATGCTTGACAGGCGAATTGAACTGCTCCTTGGGTCTGTTCCTAATATTTGCATGAGGTAAGGGCTCTTCTGTTTCTCCCTTCTGCTCCCTCCCTTATGAAAACAGAGATAATATTCTGATTATGGGCATTGTTTCTCTCCTAGGCCTGCATTTGGTGCTTTATTGCACATTCTTTTGTGATTTCTTTAATAAGCTGTTGGGGGATACTTACCAAACCTTAAGTGTGTGCGTGTGTATGCACACACACAGCTACACGTTAAAAAAGTGGATTTGCAGAGTGATTTGTTCTGACAGCTGTGTTGTCAAGCTCCTGCAGAAATGCGAAATAAATATGTAAGCTGCACTGAATGAATGAGATCATGCTGTAAGACATCTCCAGTAGCTTTTAAAGAACACAGCTGACAGAATACGTAAAAAGGTCTGATGAGCTAAAATAAGAGGGAGAGTGAAACCACACAAAACAGTAGCAATCCCAAAGGATAAAGGCCCTCATGGGAGGCACTTGTCATCCAGCTTAGATAGGGAAACCCCCAGAAATGGCTGTTGTTCCCATGGGACTCTCCATTCAAGGCCAGGTCATCTACCCTTCCCTTCTGCACAGTGAGGTTTCCCATCGAAATTGCATTGATCCAGTGTTCATTTCTTATTCTGTGTAAGGTCATGTATGGAGTCTTGTACACCTCTTACGTTTTTCAGCCTGAGTTTTACTCCTTGTGTAACATTATTAGTGACAGTGGTAATAGGACAGAAAATACTCAAAGAATAGAGAATGAAAGTAAAACACAAGATTAACTCTTCCTATAATGTACAAACATTTCCAGTAAAAAGTCTGGGGTGATTATAAGACAAACAAGAGGTCGAATCTATCATAAAGTTTCCAAATGGACAACTGTACAGCACCTCTTAGGGAACAGAGAGGTTAAACAGCTAACAGCTACCACTGCAGCCCAGATGTGACAGGAGTGGCAGTGTAAGCACTGGCCATGAGTTTCCAATGCAGATCAGCTTTGCCCCAGTTCCTAACCCAGCCATTTTCTTTCCTGGAAGAGAGGGAGAGAAGAGGAGCTTTCCAGCCAAAATTGCAGCAAATGGTCTTTAGGAAGCCAGTAACCTCAATACAGCAGAAACAGCAAAGGCATTCTGAGGGCGTGACATTTAAGAGCAGCAAAGAGAGGATGGCAGCAACAGCAAGTATAGGCAGACTATTAAAGAAACATTGACAGATTAAATATCATACTTTATAACAAATTGGTTTGCCTGTGTTATAAAGAGATTATTAAAATTGAAAGAGTTTAAAGAATCTAATTTACTCACCCCTGTCTAAGGTGTTTACTTCCTGCATTGCTCCCAGCTTGCCCTATTAAACTAGAACAGTCCATTTCTCTTTTAAGGCTTGTTTCTAGTTGATTTTATTTTTGAACTCTAATTCTATCTTATTACAAATTGCAATAAAGCCTCAAGGCTTTCCAACAGGTCATGGGAGTCTTGTGCAGAGAACTATACAGACGTAATAAACAGTGATCCACAAGTACAGAAAAAAAACAGGCTTTTACAGATGAAACAAAGGGGCACAAAAGAGACAGGGATTGCAAGAAGACAATGGTGATTATAACATATATATTACACTGTATATAACCATATATATTGTATTTACCTTATATTGTGAATACTGTATATTTGTTAAAAATATTTATTGCGTGTATCCCATTTAGCCTACTATTAGTTATAATCACAATCCACTGTTTTCTTTATTCAGCTGTCAGTCACAAGACTCTACCACTAAGTTATATTTGGTCTTAGAATGTAGGAACACCAAGGAGAAGGCTCCAGGGGCAGCCCCCTTATCCCAGGTGCTACTCCAGGGTAAATAACAGTACAAAAGTGCTTTACAACTTGCACTGAATAGAGCTATTTCTTTTTGCTTCTCTATTAAAAACAATTTATGTTTTATTTTACAAGAATTAAGGTCAGAAACATAGGTGCAAAAACTCTTCTCTGGGGTTGGATCTGATCCTCTAAGTGGTATCTTCTTACCCAAAGCAAAAATAAATGGCATTATCCCTTTGACCACTGAGATTCAAACATGTGGCTCCTACTACACTCCTGAAAGCCTTTAATGCTCTAAATTTGGCATAAGAGGTCTCTGACTCAACTGACATGTGTGCTGTCAGCTCCCCTCCAGTGGACTCATGCTTTGCTGCCCCTTGATTTCTGTTGCACTGACTCTTCTCCTATCACCACATCTGTTAGCAGTTTCCCCTTATGAGACTTTAGGGAAGGATTGCACCAGTCTTTTTTTATCCTAAAACCCTTTTCTGGTTTTTTGAACAATGAAAACAGTTCATCCATCATCTTAATTGAAAGGTTTTATTTTACTTACAAATGCTAAAGTCTCAGTTGGGCTTGGAACCATTTTCCTTACCTAACTTGTTCATAAATGATTGCTGTGCTTCAGTAAGATGTTAAAATCTCCTGGCAGCTATTGGTGACTACTTGGCATTCTTCAGTGTAGGAAGCATCTCTACTGGAGTTTATATCAACTTATAGTTCAAAATAATAAAGGATAAAAACAACTAAAAATACTTTATGTCACTTATTACTGGCTGTTGACTGAAGGCAAACATAACAGTGGTGAAATTTTGGGACTACTGATCCCTAGCTTCTACCTCCAAGGCATATTCCATAATCATGTTTTCATAATATCAAGAATATTAATGAATCTCTTTAGAAAGATTGAAACAGAGACATGAGTGACAGGTAAGATATGGAGGGATGAACACTAGGGGTGAATACTTAAAGGAAAACAGGAAAAATCCTGAAGCAATTTTGGTGTCATAAATGATAGCACTGTTTTTACAGCAATATATTTAAAGCTACAAAAGAATAATTTTAGTAACTATGTGGGAAGGATTTCAGGTTCTGTGAAAAACTGCACACACCTGAGTAAATTGGATTCCCAAACTCTTACAGCACTGCCATTTCATATGTGTATAATCTGAAGCAGCACCAACTTTTCACAGAGCACATCACAGCAAAATTAATTAATTACCATCTCTGACTATCATATTGATATGGTTCACAATTTTATCTTTTTCACATCAGTAGATTATGCATTAGATACCCAGAAATATTGACCAGGATTCTAGTCTTCTCTCCTTCCCCTCCACATTTAAGAACAAGATAGGAAACACAAGCCTAATTATTTTACTGCAGGAAAGAATAAGCCTAAACAATTGACTGAAGTAAGAGCTCCAGACAGAATTTCAATGAAGAATAAAAAACAGCTAAATACCATCACAAATTGCCTAGTTTCCTAAAGCACCCACTAATTTCTATCTCTCTAGATTTCAGCCATCAGTATTAACTACAAGAATTTCTCACTGATGCTTCTTTGTCTCACAAATGGGTTAGCTTGAGAAAGAATGGAGGAAGAGTTGACTAGTTTCCATTAATCAAAAGCTGGAAGACAGATAGTTCAGAAAATGTAAGTTAGCTGCATGCCTATGCTAATACTGTCATGGTACTGTGTACCAGAAAGTGTTGTCACCCCTCAGACATGCCTGCAATGTCAATAAAACGAAGAGGCAGAAACACCTGGGGACATGGTTTAGTGGTGGACTTGGCAGTGCTGGGTTAATGATTGGACTTGATGATCTTAGAGGTCTTTTCCAACCTAAACAATTATATCATTCTATGGGAGGCTTGAAAGAAATCATGGCTGTATAATTAATACCATTTTCTGCATGCCACATGCCAAATAGAAGATTTAACAGTGTTGCTATAAGGAGGAAGGTTCATAATATGTGTATGCAGTAACACAGAAAATAGTTTTGTGCACCAGATTACTAGATTTAGCTAGTTTAGCTAAAATTACAGTGAGAAGAAGTAACTTGATTATGCATGAACTCCTCCACTGCAAAACACTAGGTAACCATAAACTGTTTAGTTAGGAGAAAATATATTGCTGGCAATAGAAAAGTGAGCTTATTCACTTAGGTCGATAGTAATAGGTATGATTAGAGTAGGTTTGCTTGGCTAGGTCCACAAAGTCTGGCATAAAGTAAAAGTAATGATGTTACAATTGTTATCATAAATACATGTTTAATAAACTATGCCATGTAGGTAGTTTCAACCTATACACAAGAGAAAGATTTTAAAAAAAAATAGGCATTGTCTGCTACCAGCATTTCAACTGCTTAAAAATTCACAGCATCTACTCTGACTGCAGGTGTAACAACCACCTGTTCTAATTTGCTGAAGTATTTGGCTGGAAGCAAAAAAAATTCCTGGAAGAAGATACAGACCTGAAGCATCTAATGCTGAAGTCACTTCATAATGAAGAGGTTTTAAGTGCTTATCTTCGTTTTCCTCCCAGCTTTACCTCCATGAGTTAGATGAATACATAACCCTCAGCAACTGACTTTGTGTGATGGATTAACCTTGGCTAAGGGCCAAATGTCCACCAAGCTCCTCACTCAACCCCTACCTTTGGTGGAACAGGGAGGCAATAGGCTGGAAAACATTTGAGGATTGAGACAGATCACTTAGGTCTAAGCTCATCAGTACTTGAATATGCCACAGTATCCAGATCCAGTGCTGGTTGTCAGTCTTGCTCTGCTAATCCTAAAATGCCCACCTAGTGATGTGAACATGCAGTAGCTGCAAGTCCCTCTAGCTCCACCCCCATCACGGGTATGGGGCAGGCAGAGCCTCAAAACAGAAGATCAGACACAAGACTGATGCCTGATTTCAACACAAAAATGTTTACATTTTTCTTTTCTACATCCTCTCCCGATAGGAGATCAACACCCACAGTCTTGCCTGGACCCTGTAGCTCTCTCACTTTCTGTTAGAGCATGCAACAAGGGCACTTCCCTGAGCCTAGGCTTCATGGCAGGGACACATTCCTGGGCCTTTCCTCTCGTGCTGTATCCAGACAGGAGCCGGAGTTAAATCTCTTTGCATTCTCAACTGCTGGTGAGATCGTGGGGTGGAAGAAAACTCCCTGGTTTTGTCTTCCCAGAGCCAATTCATCCCTAGAGCTCTGCCGCCTGCTCTGGACCCTCCATACTTCCTCTCTTCACAGAGTTCCTCAGCACTATTTTTAAGCTCTTATTTAGCAGAAAACACCTCTATTGAAGGGTTTTAAGAGCATCAAGACCCTTGACCATTAATGCTGACTATTCAACAAAAGTACCGGTTCAATTCACACTCTTCCATTTTACTTGCACAGACAAGTCACTATCCAGTAATGGCTTCAATCAGCTTTAGATCACGCATCCATAAGGATTTAGGAGACACAGGTGTTTGAGCTCATCCTTCATCTTTCCTCTATCAGCACAAAGTGTTTGCATTGCTTTTTCCATAACCAACTCGTAAATATCACAGGTGATACAGGGAGGATGGAGAGGTTGCACAGAAGAAAGAGGAGTGGAAAGAGGCAAACAGATCTGCTAATGCCTAAAGATGCAAGGCTGAATGCTGCTGATTTTAATTCTAGAATTCAGACCACATAAACACAAACTAAGGCATCATGGCTGAATAGCTGGCAGTTAGCAGGCCACAATAAGCAAAGGCATCAGAGGATTTAATTCCAGCCTGTTGCTGCTGTTGCAGTGATGCATATGGGAGAGGATTAGAGAGGATCAGCTAATTGCTGATCTCAGTTGCCATTCAGTTACAGAGTGGGTTGGAAACTTACCCATCAAATGGTTTGCCTTTTAAAAATGCTGATCAGTCAAATCAAAATTGCTACGGGGAGATTGACAACTCTGACTTAAAAATAAAATTAGAAGTAATTACACATTTTAAATATTTTTCTTTCAGATTTGTAATTAACATACTAAAATGTTCAGTGTTTACATTGAAATCGAAATAATTTCAGTTTATCAAATGAAATATTTTCATTGACTCATTTGCAACACACAATTTTGTTCCACTTAGCAAACAAGTAATTTGTTTTCCACACAGGATGAACATTTTACTAAACAAAAATATTGCTTATTGAAGAAAAAGGAGCAATTATATTTTAAGGATTTGTCCTAATTATTGTCCTGTGTTTCTCTTTTACTTTTCTAATTCTAATTCTCTTGCAAGAATAAAATGCAGACAAATCTTCACTGGTTTTGCTTTTCTCTATCTGGATTATTGTCAGAGCCTGCTTTCTTATTTCTAAGCTGGTGTGCTAGTTTTGTGGTGGAAGAAGGGAGGGCAGGACAAAATTTATAACAACATTCTCTTTGGGATGCTCTTCTCATAATGAACACAAATTGCTCTCATTTATCATCATGATGTAATCATATAAAAGCCTTTCCCATCCTCATCCCTATAAGGTAACTGTTTTGCTGTATTGGATTATAATGACAAATGACAAAATCTTTTGCATGACTTCAACCATTCAAAATTCTGAAGGGACTGTTACTCTGTAATGCTGCTATGACTTTCCGATAGATGTAGCCCATGCTGAAAGCTGCAGCTAGAAATACACAGTATACCAATAACTTAACTATGCAATGTTGGCTCTTAGGGGGGAAAAAAACTCCACCAACAAAAACAAAACAAACAAAAACCCCAAGAGTTGTCTTTAAGACAGCCAAAAAAATTAAACACCACAGGGAGTAAATTGTGGTTATGTATTACATTTAAATGGGAAATAAATCCAGGGATTCCACTTTCTAGATGTTTTATTCAATAAACAAAACCCAGTTGGACTTTTCAATATATCAGTGCTCACAAGGTACAAAAAACCATGGAGTTATCTGCAGGATTCATTTGCTTCATGTCTTTTGGAAGCTGATAAATCCATTCCACTCAGTTAAGGCTGCCAAAACATGCAGAGCTCCAGTACCAAGTGATGGAAGAAAAGGGTGCTCAGCAGTGCAAAGTCATGTTTACCATTTCTCAGGAACAGACCATGTTGCTATTTCAAGAAGAGAGAGAAATCTTCCCCAGTCTTGTGGGAGCAAACTTCACCATTTCACGTTTCCCTGGAGTATGCTAGCAATTTAAAATTTGTGATGGACTATTCCCAAATAGTTACGTACATAATTAATGCACTTTGAACATTTAGTCTGTAGAGCACAAAATTTGCCACATAAATGAGCTGTCCTTTTGGGAAAATCAAGTACAGCCATTTCCATAAGCTGACAAGTATCTGCATGAGTCCTCAGATCAAGAAGCACCACGAAGAAGTTGAGGTTCTTTTGTCTTCCACAAGTTCTTTGCTGGAGATTTCCATCAAGTACCAGGGACTCTTGCCTCCTTACACATCAAGTGTAGGAGAGATGAGTCAGCTTTCTGGTATAATTGTTTTCTTCACTTATATCCTCTGTTCTGTAAATGATGAACTATTCAAATGAATATGAGACTATACTGTTTTCTTTATTAAAATGAATGGTGATACATTTAAAATATATTTAATCTAAATCACATTGGAACTCATAGCTCCCATTGAAACATATTGCAAAAAAATACACATTTCTACTCTGCATTCCATTAAAGAATTTGCAGGCCTAATCAGCCTTGAATATAACTTTGATTCAGCGCTTCACAAGATGAAAATAAAATGGTACAATTATACTCTTTTCTAATTAGAATATTGACCGGAAATCAGCCATCAGTTCTAATGAGTTCAGTGACTCTAATGGTGAGGGTATTGTGATTTTTTTAATAAATATTATTAGCTCAGAAGAGAAACAATTGACACAAGGCAAGTTGATATCTTGTCACCCGAGGAAGAAAATCTGTGTTCCCTATACTTCCCCCTGAGTAAAGATAATAGCAAAACACTTGTTTATAACTTAGATGCTTCTCTTTCTATAAAAACAATGGAACTATTTGCTTCTCCTACAGTTTAAAAGTTCTGCTTTCTGAGATGCCAAGCAGAAAAGCAGTGGAAAATTGCAGGTCTTCCATGAACTATCCCTTGTCCTATACTATTTTGGTATTTTTCTTTTGTGTTTTTAATACCATGGTAAGCAGCACATCGATGACACTAACAGTTGAATAGATTGAGAAATAGGAACAAGAGTATCATAGTTCTTATCTGATGTTGATCTGCTGATATCAATGAGAAAGTTTTATCACCACATTCCATGAGTCCTTCAGATAATTAATTAATATTGATAACACTGCTCAGTGGACATCACAAGAGAAAAACCATGGACACATAAACTTGGGGATCAAAGCAACTCTGGGAAGTAACAGTCCATCCCCTGGCCCAGTCTAAATCATCTACAGAACTCTTGAAAATCTGTTGTCTAAATAACTCCTTAAAAACCCAAATGGAGATTTTCCAGTTCAAGGACAGATACAAAACCCTGCATAGAGGAGTATGTGAAGCACTTCATCAACATTAATTTTTAAATTACTTTTATTAATTCACTTTGATGGCAAATATTTAATTAGCTACTAGGAAGTCAAGGAGCATTGGTATCCAGAAAGCATAGTTTTGGATGACTTTCCATTTTGGGGAGTTCACATTCTGCCTGTTCCAGCTGTTGGCACTACTAGGTATTTCTCAGGGATCCCAGGCTGTTCTCAGTACTGTAAATTACCCTTTATCTTTGTCTGAAAGCTCTGTGTAACAAATTATGCTAAAACTAATATTTTTTTCTTAAAATACATCTTCTTTTTCAGCATCTGACTTTATGGCTGCCACTTCTTTAATAAGTGATTATCTGACATTTTTGTAGCGTTTTTCTTTAATTGTAAGTAGTTTTTATGGCAATTTTTATTATTATAATGTATTTTTATCATAACATTCAAGCAAATCATTGTCATTTTGTGGCACAAGTACCCAATATTGAAATTAACTGGAGACTGACAAAATAAATATTTTCAAACACCTCTTGATGGCCTGTGCAAAGCATCCCACTCATTTCTCAGGTTCTGGCCATCTTCCTTTCAGCCTGGGGAAGGTGGAGGGATGCAGTTCCATGACCTGCTCCTGACAGATTGCAGGTTTTTGAGTTGCAGCCTCCCTGGGTTTTGCAGCAATCATCTTCGCAAGAGATCTGACACTAGCTCAGTCCTGGTCTATTCTTTCAGTGCCAGGTGCTATTCAGCCACCATCCAGATCTAATGCAAAACATAGTACCAGTATCCTACAAAAAAAAAAAAAAAAAAAAAAAGCAGCAGAAAATATTGCTTCTCTTTCATTGCCTGGGAAATATGGGCAATGAAATCCTTGTCTCTGCATAAGTCTGATGCTCTCATTCCTTACAGCTTTAATCCCTTTTGCCTTCTCAGTTCTTTGGAGAAGGTCAAAACAGACAGTATTGACCCCAGGCATGCAAAATTTCAAAATCTCATTAGCTTCATTGTTTCAGGACTTGGAGATTTTCATTAATTAACCTTCTGTGCCTCTGGTGTCAGCAAGAAGTGTCCTGTGGATTGCCCACAGCTTCAGTAGCTGACAGATCATCAAAGATATGCTTATAAAGCTAACACCAGAGCATAATCCCAGCTTCCATACCTCAAGTCACGTCTCAGTACAGCAGTTCTCAAATGTTCCATTACTCCAGCACATTGAAACTACCACAACAACATTTTCAGTTTCAGTAAAAACACTTCCTATGACAACTGATTTGGGTTTATATGTTAGAGTTTTATTTTCATGATTCCTTATTAGCACCTGATTTTCAGATACTCTTCTCAGCACCTTTGAAAGTCTGTTCCTGTTTCTTTCACTACAACATTTCTTTGCACCTAGATCTGTTTTAACAGTGATATGCCAAGTCTGTTCAGGAAAGTCAGAATACCCTCACTGGACAACAGGAAGGCACTACATGGTTACTCACAACCCTTCACCAACCAGAGGCAAAATTATCACTTAGATAACCACATGGCAGTAGAGGACAGAGTGAAACATCTGCACACTTACTGGCCAAAGGTTTGGATGGTTACTCTCTGTAGAAACAGTTTCTCTGATACTGCCTGTGTGACCACCTTTAATGAGTCACCTGCAATCTTATTTGTACACCATGTATTGTGCATTTCTGCACACTGCTGTATATGATCAAGATGAAAACGAACACTGAATCTTCCAGAGACTGTGCCTAGTGTCACACTCAAGTCAACAATTTGTATTATTTTGAAGAAGTTTTAAAACATCAGCTTTTTGTTATGCACAAGCATGGCTGGAAAAAAAATAGACACGTATGGGATGTAAACTGCTAAGCAGAGCACACCAATAACTTTTGCACACAGCAGCAGGCAATCCCATGTAAATGTTGTTTTTTAATAGAGGCATTTGGGAGGACCTGTTTATTGACAGTGAGGATTACTTTGATTGGATTGGCACGGCAGTGCCAAGTAGTTGTTAGTCTAGTATTAAGGAGGGCTTCACAAAATCAGTTACCAGACTTGCATTGATGTAATGGGAGTGGAACCAAAATGGGAAATAAATGGAAGTTGGGGTAATTTCCTAAACCACACAGATCATGTTACAAGAGCATATCTGACTACACCTTAGCTGAAGCTGGTAGCTGTCACCAGATGGGAAGAAACGTTACCCACTAACATAAAAAGGGGCTGCAGGCCAGGATTTACAGATATTTTCTCTTTCACTTTGCTGACAAGAGCTGCCACTGGACCTTTGGGAGAGGACCGGATCTGAGAGATCACTGCTCCAACAGACCCATCACTCCAGGAGGACTGCAGCCAACATTTAATCGGACTACTACCAACACCCTGACTGACAGGGTGTCAGGTTCCTTTCAAACTCTGTCAGTGGTTTCTTTTTGTACTGTTGCATGTGTTGTTTTGGTTTTTTTCTATTAAATTGTATTTCTGACTTGGAGTCTCTCACTGGTTTGCTTTCAAACCAGCACACCCAGAGTCGTAACAAAAGCAGAATCATAGAATCCATAAAGGTTGGAAGAGATCATCAAGTCTAACTGTTAACCTGGCACTCCACTGAAACCCCTAAGCCCTAAACCATATCTTCCAGCATCAGATCCAGACATCTCTTAAACGCTTCCAGGGATGGTGATCCCACCACCTCCCTGGGCAACCTATTCCAATACCTGACCACCCTAATAGTGAAAAAAAATATCTCTCTAATATCTCTAATATCTTTCTGAACCTACTCTGTCTCAGCTTATGACCATTCCCTGTACTGCTCTCACTGCAGGCATGGCAGAACTGACCATCCCTCACCTCTCTACAACCCCTTTTCAGGTAGTTGTAGATAGCAATGAGGTCACCCCCTATCCACCTCGTTTCAAGGCTAAACAAACGCAACTCCCTCAGCTGTTCCTCACAGGACGTGTTCTAGACCTTTTATGAGCCTCGTTGCCCTTCGCTGGACTTGCTCCAGTGCCTCAATGTCCTTTTTTGTAGATGTGATACGTCACAGAGGAGCACTCATGCTTCCTTCAACAAAAAAGTGCGCTTGCTGATCTTCCACAGACAAATACTATATAAAAGTCCAATTCCAAAACTTGTGGCAGAAGGTTTTATTCATGCAAGAGAAAAGATAGAAACTGAGCCTAGATACATAATGAACATAAATCCATTTTGATACATTATGTGGGTTTTTTCATTCTGTTCTTCACTATACTTAGAAGAAGTTAGGAAAATCACCTGTTCTTATGATGAAGGAACACATTGTAGTGATTTGGCCCTGGCTGGATGCCAGGCACCCACCAAAGCTGCTTTATTGCTCCACTCCACAAGTGGATTTGGGAGAGAAAAGAAAAAAAAGTTCATGAATTGAAATAAGAACAGGGTGAGATCACTCACCATTATAATTATGGGCAAAAGAGACTCAAATGGGGAAATTAAGAGAAATCAAAATCAGAGCAGGATAATGAGAAATAAAAAACAAATCTCAGAAACACCTTCCTCCCACCCCTCCCTCCTTCTTGGGCTCTACATCCTCCCCTCCAGGAGCGCAGGGAGACGCGGACTGGGGGTTATGGTCAGTTCATCACATATTCTCTACTTCACTGCTCTGGAGTGGACTTCTTCACCTGCTCCAGTATGAGGTCCCTACTAAAGGAGACAGTTCTCCAGGAACTGCTCCAGTGTGGGTCCCTTTCCGCAGGGAGTAGAACCTCAGGAACAGCCTGGACCCCCACCCAATCACAAGTCCCACCAGGAAACCTGGTCTAGAGTGGGCTCCTCTCTCCATGGGTCCACAGGCCCTTGCCAGGAGCCTACTCCAGTACAGGCTTCCCACAAGTTCTCGGCCTCATTTCAGGCATCCACCTACTCAGGCATGGGTCTCCTCCCTGAGCTGCAGGTGGATCTTTGCAGTTCCATTAACCTCTGTGAGCTGCAGGGGAATCTCAGCTCTGGCACCTGGAGTACATCCTCCCCCTCCTTCTCCACTGGCCTTGGTGTCTGCAGAGTTGTTCCTCTCACATATTCTCACCTCTGTCTTCTCTGACCACAATTACATCTGTGCAGTAACCCTTTTTTTTACTTTCATACATATGTTATTACGGATGTGTTAGTACCATTTCTGATGGGCTGAGCATTGGACAATGCTCTCAGGCACATAGTGTGATTCTTGGGGGTGTCCTGTGCAGGGCCAGGAGTTAGACTTCAATGATCTTCTGTGGATCCCTTCCAACTCAGGTTATTCTATGATTCTATGATAATTCAGATAAGAAGAAACCTCTGTATGCTCTCCTTTTATCAGGTAACAGTATGAGCTGGATTTCCTGTTCACTGTAGAAGAACAGATCTGTATCATCATCTTTAAACAGTCTCTTACTAATATTTTCAATGAGCAATATTTCTTTTAATCTTATCGACATGATCTACATTGAGATGAACCAAGTTTCCATAAAACCATGTATTTATATCACTACATTAACAAAAGAATATTGAAAACCATTTATATTAAGCTAGGAACAAAAAGTTTGTCATAGAAATTGAAAGTTATGGTCTGAATTTCCAGGATCTTAGTAAATACAAGGATGTAATGAGAAAAAGAACAGAAAAGTACAAAGAAAAAATATAAACATCTAGTGTAGGGATATGAGTCAAAACAAAAATATTTTTTTGCAGGACAATACAAACACCAAGGTGAAACTGAGTAAAGTACCTCTTTACATAAACAGAAAGATGGAGATGAAAAACAGGTAACAGATAAATGCAAGATAGGTAAAGAAAACAGAAACTGCTTTGCCAGACACAGGCACACCTATGCATACATTGCCCTTCAGGAAAGGGCCAAGTTCTTGGGGAGAGTTCTCATCACACTCCCACCATGTATGAGCAAACATTTGCATTGAAAGGGAGTCTTTGGAAACTGTCACTTGATGCTGTTCCCACCTAGCAGATATCCAAAGCATTTTCACTTACAGCCCAGGGAATCAGCCTTCTGCCATCCTCTGCTGTCATCTTTATAGTCTGTGAACATGTGACTGATGCCAAGCAGTCAAGCCAATACCTTAACCTTGCCCAGAGAGAACTCGAAGTCACATCTTGTGCTGAGACACCACCTACACCTGCCATGGTGAACACACAGCTATGTCAGGGTATTTATCTGTTCCCCAGCACTGAAAAGTGGAGATCAACTCACTGCTTTTGCAGCGCACTTCATTTAACAGATTCCAAGGATGATGGTGAAGGAAAGAGCTTGTTCTGCTGCAAAAGGTTATCAGCACCTGGTACTCCAGGTGTTGCAAAAGCCCATGTTTTCAATACCTGCCCAAATCATTGGAGAACTACTTGACAAAGGAGTGCTACTAAAATGAATGGTCTGGAAATGATTAACTGGTCACCAAATTGAGTGAGTGAAGCATTCACTAAATGATACAGAAAACTGGCACTATCTGAGAGGCACTGTAGATAAAATTTAAATAAGGTATTTCCACTCATCTTAAGGACTTTTCACAGCACACCTTCAGCACCCTAGAGAAACCCATGTTACAGCTGATTGTGTTTCAGCTGTGCCATGGAAGCTTATGTGCTTATTCAAGCCTAGATACTAAGAAAGATGGAGTATTTAAAGCAGCCAAAATCCACTTGTCTAATGTTCTCTGTGGGGTAGCCAAGGCACTGTAGCTTAAAGCTAATATGTCTGTATATTGGAATATATTATTCTAGTTCTATTGCATCACCTTGTTGCAGAAGTATTAGTGTCATTTAATAACTGCAATTTTTTCAAACACCATTTTGCTGGAAGATTCACTTACCCAGTCTCTTGAAATACAAAGCTACAGGATGTACTCGTTGTTTCTGAGCACTCACAAAAAAAAAAGGAGGGTAGAAGAAAATAGAAATACACAAGCTTGGCTAGCTTTGTACAGGACATGAATGGCATTGTGTTATAAGTCAAAACAGCATGCTACACTACTCAGAGAAATCTATAAAACAGAGCTGAAGAGCTTATCTATGTTATTTCTTCACCCTAAGGATCAACTGTCTTTCCTGACAGATTTTTCTCCAACCTGTTCTTAAAGGCAATCTGGCAGATTCCAGCATTCTCCTGGCAATCTATTTCAGCACTGCACTGCTTTGCTAAAAGAATATTCTTTATCCTAAAGTCAATTACCCAATTTAGTATTCCCTGTCTTAGAAAAACAGTAGAAGTAGAAAAGAATTTGATCTTCCTTCTTGGAGCTACTTTTTTTTTGCGGTTTTGAATTGGTGACCTGTGGGAAGATGAAAAAAAAAAAAAAAGGAAGATTGTAGGAAAGAAGAAATATTAATAACTTCCATGACTTTATCTGGTCAATCTTACATCTGCATGATTCTCAGTTTATGCGTATTCCTTTTTAATTTGTTTGTCATTCATACTGTTATTATATACAATTCCCAAGCTACACCTCTGCAGTGGAGGCTGTGCTACTACACCACAAGATGTTATTACTTCATATATCTTAAGGGTAGTGCATTAGTTTTTATGTGCCATAACATGCTGTTTGCTTTGCCACAGCACCATGGCTCATGTTCAACTAGTGAACCATTGTAACCAGTAACCTCCTCTGCAGTGTGTCTGCATTGCCCTCCATTCTGCATATGTACACGACTATCCCTACCTATGTTCACATACCTCTTTATTAAACTGCATTCTATTTCTTTCTAAATCACTCCTCTAATTTGAAAAAAAAATTAAGGAAAAACTCTAATCCTATCCTTCAACAAGCTTGAAATCCTTAGGAGCTCCAGAATTAGTAGTAAGCTCCTAAGTTTAAGGAGTGCACCTTCAAAGATAAACCTTTGCAGTCTTTTCAGATCTCAGTCTCATATTCCAAACAGCCCTCCCTCAAAAAATATCTGAGAAGGAGCAAAAAAATACCCGGCTGGTGATGCTGCATGTGTGTATCATAGGACATTCATGACTATCAAATTAAATATTCAAGCATGCTAGAAAAGTACTTATCAATTAAGTTCTGAGAACTAGTCTAAAAGCAGAGCTATGTAGGCAAAGGTATATTTTGTTCCAGCCCAAAAGTACATATAAAAATTTCCTGATATTTCTCAGTCAAACTGTCCATCCTTTGAAGCAAATGGGAAAATAGTTATTCAAGCAGTGCATGCACCGATGAAGTATCTGAAAGAAAAAGGAAAGTAAAAGCTCCAGTAATAAAACCATGTAGTGGACTTTTTTCATTCTTATTATGATTGGTCTCACACTGTAAAAGTAATCCTTCTCATCCAATTTAAGAATAATTCTTTTCTTTAGATGTCCAAATGAGTGTAAGTACTGAGTATGACCTCACATTCAAACGGGGAGAAAAAACTAAAGCTAATTATCAGTGTTAGACAAAGCACAATCCACTTATGGTCAAATCTTACATGAAAATGCCTTTTTTAAATTGAAATTTATTCCAAGAACAGATGGGTGAGGGCTTTTTTAACATTTAAAATGGTCTCTTAGGTGTTAAGAAGCAATGCTACAGGGAAAGTTGTCAGCAAATGGCCTAAGGCAGATAACAGCAAGAAGGTAAAGATGCTTGACATTTATAGAGGACCAAATACTATCTCAAATACTTTAAGAATGAAACAAAATATCTTCTTAGACTCACAAGACACACACAGAAAGCAAATTGTGCAGTGTATGTATTTTATAATGTAAGCGTGTGGCTTCCTTAACAGTGATGGATGAATGCATTCTTCTAAGATACACTTCTGCTTTTCTACACAGTTCCACAGATAACTCTTTCTTTTTATTCCTCCACAAATCCTTTTCTGGTATTAGTAACATCAGTAGATAGGAAAAATGCCAAGCTGAAGCATTTGTTCCTCAGGCTGCAAGTAGAGAAGTCCTACATTCAGTGCAGAGAAAACACCTGTGCTTCTGCACGTGAATGGAATACACTCCAGAATGAACCACAGAGTCTTGAAAATTGACTACAGAAGTCTCCTAACCATGGCTAGTTTTTCAGAAGGTACTTCTCATGGTTTCTCTTTAGTACAGCCTATCTCATACAAAGAAATAAAATTGTCCTGGTAAACAACAGTGGGATGGCCTGTTTGAGTGGATGACTTAGATGTGTTGAGGGTAACGGCCTAAAAGAAGCCTAAAGACTGAAATATCTGGATATTTCTACTTAATACATGAGTAGTGACAAATGTGAGTTATGTGTGAATTTAATTCCTGTTCTCTTTCTGTTGAAGCAGGCAAAATCCTTCTTCTCTTTGAAAAAAATCTTCCTTTGCACTCCTGCAGTACCATCAGGACTTCTGGTGAGAGAGTGGTCATGAGCAGGTGCACATGCTGCAGGCTGTAGTGAAGAATCAACCTCAAATCAAATCTTTCCAGCCAAGAAATTAAGAGAATCACAAGAATCATTGTTTCCTTAAGTCCATTGTTTCCTGAACTTCCCAGAAGCTACCCCAAAATCTATTACCTTCACTCTTAACTGAAATTTGCTGCAACAGCAATATTTATTTTAGGAATACCTAGGAATGCTTCCAGCACTTTGGCTACACTTAAAACTCTCAGACTGCAAGTGATAAACGTATTTGTTTAAAAAAAATAGCAAAACGTAATCACAATAGGGATGGAAAAGCAATATTCTTGAGGCACAAAAACATTGTTATTCACTTAGTGTATGCTCCTTCTTAAAGAACCCTTTTTTTTGCATACTCAAGAAAAGCATACAGATGGTACCACAGAGCCATGAAAATATTTCAATATTTTTAAAGGGTGTATGGAAAACAAAACAAAGCAGCTGTAACTCTAAATCCTGATAATTTAAAAGATGTTGCTCTGTCATTATTATAACTCATAAAAAATGTATTGTTGCCATAACAACCACCTCATCACATGTGAGACTGCCTGAAAAACTCAGGCTATCTTTAATCGGTCAGATACACGGGCCCAAACCTGAAAATAATTCACCAGTACATTCATGACACTTTCTCTCTTTCTTGTAAAATGAACTTTAATGCACACAATTATTTTTTAACAATGATTATTTTAAAAAAAACCCACAAAAACTATTATCAAAAGAGCCTAATGGATTCTCTTTTTCCTCCTAGGCAGAAAATTTGTGTCAGGGAGTGACTGCATTTCTTCAGACGGAATAGCGTCGATGAATGCATTCAATGTACATTCTCTTCACTGCCATCATTTTCCTGAGGCTCCACCGTATATCATTTGAATAACACTCAACATAAATCCCAGATGGTGGCAGGATTTGCAAATGATCTAGTGTGGCAGCCCCTGCATACATGTGAGGATTCATTGAGGAGAATTGCATTTTAATAGCAGTAGAAGGTATGCCACCTGGCTCCAACTGAAAAAAAGCCTACAGGCCTGAGACAGATGGCTGAGCACAGGACCTGCTACTAAAGTTGTATGGTCCAAGCAGAAACATATAGTAAACCTGGTTACAGGGAAGAACGGGCAGCACACCCCATACCCTATGGCAATTCACTGCACACACTGCTGCAGGGCACAAGTGTCAGATGATATGGACAGCAGCACAGTCACTTTGCTCTTGGCTACCCAGAAGTCATCTCTGCAGCACTGGCCACTTCATTCCTATCCCAGACCTCCACTGAAACCAGTTTCTTCAGACTGTGACACACTTGGGCTGAAGGACTTATACCTGAAGTCCCATTGCCAGGTAGCCTAATCACCAGTTAGGAGATATCTGAAGACATTGTTGGGTTTAGAACAAAAATTACAGGTTTGATGAAGCAGATGTTTAAGTCACACCCTCCAAATTTTAGTTTTCAAAAACTGCTGTGTTCCAGCAAACTGTTATTTTCTTGGATTTTTTTTCTGTCAGCTCTCCTCTGCATCATAAATGATGTTCAATGTGCTCCATTTGATGATGAATGTAATACATCCTTTCTTTCCATTTGGGTATTTTCTTTAAATTTTGCTCATTTTCAGTCTTAAGTCTTCTCAAGTGACATTCAACAAGTAATTACATTTTTTAGCATATTTTCCTCTTATTTAAATATAGTTAAATCAGATTTTCAGCTTTGTAATTATGCTTTCAATTTCACAGGTCAAAGTGTTTGCCTCAAATCCCATAGTAATCTTGCTTTCTGTGCTTCCTTTGCTTTGTGTTTCCTGAATTTTTTCCAGGATGTCCTGAAACATCCTGAATGTTTCTTGTGCTCATAGTCACTGCTGCTAAGTGC
>NW_008689894.1:29057-37721 GCF_000695815.1 Acanthisitta chloris | reverse complement strand
GAGTGTTGTGCACTATTCATTATACAGTTCACAATTCAGCAGATACCCCTTATGAAGATGGAACAGCCCAGAAATATGTTTCTCCTGCAACTGAATTCCTATTGTATTCTGCTACTACATCATTGTTTCCATACTTCCTTAGATCATGCTAAATTGACCTCTAAAAAGGAAGAGAAAACAAGAAAATAGTACAGGGAATTTATATCGTTCAGAGAGAATGTTAGATTAAAGAAATCACAGGTCTGATTCATTCTGGCAATTCCTGACTTTCCTCTGTTATTCTACAGAAGCACATAAAGAATTGGCAATACACCAGCCCTTGGCTTACAGCTGCCGTGCTAATAGCTCCCACCCATAGAGGAGGTGGGGATTAGAAATTGTTTTGGGAAAGTTTTCTGGAAAAGAGGAAGAGAAAAAAGAGGAAGACAGGACAGAACCATGAGTGAATTCAACCCACAGGTTCAGGGAATGGATAAAGGCAGAGTAAGTAAGAAGGATGCTAACCTAAACTGCCAATAGATCATTTTGCTCACAAGTCACTGCTGGAAAACACATGCTGAGTTGTGGGCGCTATAAGCAGTAATTATAGGAAAGATGATTGTTTGCTAGCTAAGATGCTACATGAAATGTCCCATGAAACACTAATTTGATTTGGAAATATTTTAGGTCATTCAAGAAATACACAAAACAGTCTTCCCTAAAACCCATCTCTCTGTCCAGTTGGTTCTGGATCGTGAAGAATTGACTGTTTATTTTTCTCATATTCCAATTAAAAGGTTATATGTTAAACTCCATACGAATGAGAGGAAAAATGGCATTCTATCCCCATCCCCAAATGAATCCCTCCTATAAGTTTTTCATGTTAAATGTCAAGATCTTTATGCAACTGTATTTCAAATTCACACACAGGCGAACTGTGCTTGCATATTTAACTATGTTTTCCTATACAAACCCTGCTTTCTGTCTTACAGACTGAATCACTAGCTGAAATGTCCCTTCTGGCCACATTTAAAATCTTGATTATAATCCTTGATGAACCAGGGAAGTGAACAATCCTTGTATTTAATCAGAATAAATTAAACTAATGAGCCTTCCTGGCAGATTTATTACCTTTCATATGGATGAAGTTCCACTAGCTGATCATATGCAAGCCAAAGAAAGTCTTATATAAGGGGAGGGGGTGGGGAAGGGGGCACATAATACTTTACCTGAAAACAGTAAATTTCTGATATGTTCCTAAGAAAAACTGGGTTTGTACTTTTCCTTCACACTTGTATGAGGCCTAGAGAGGAAGGGTCAAAGGCAAAGTACAGAGGCTCAACAATGAAGTGGAGAGACTACAGCATAATGCCAGGGACTGGTTCAGCTCAACAGTCCTACCCAACAGAAGGAGGTTTTAGTTCTTTGCCATTGCATTCACATAGTCCAACATAGTGACTCTTCTGTCATCACTCTAAAATGTATACTTGAAAATTACACATACTTATTTAGGATTATGTATGCAGAAAGGCAATACTGACAACTTAAATCCAAGCAGCTGTTAAAATACCTTTCCTTTTTCACCAGGGAAAGGAACTTAGTTCAGTCTTGACACTGCAGAGCTGCTTGTGTAATATAGGGACAAAACCTGGATCCTGAGCTACAAGCAGAATCACAAGGGAGAGCTTTTTCCTTTGAGTTCCCAGTCTCTTTCAAACTCTGCCTGAACAAAAAGTATTCCCTCTCTTCACGTTTGTCTCAGGGCTGTACCTATGTTGGCAGATTGCAGAACAGAAGGCATCCCCTAGGGTGAGGTAACAGACAGTCTAAGAGGCCTGAGTCCATTCATGAACTTTGATGGGCAGTAGTTAGCAACAGGATCTGGTGTAGCAACAAGGATAAGCAAAGTTCAAGCCAAGGTGAAGTCAATCACTGGTCTGCAGTCCCCAACAGTTTGACAGGTCTGAGTCAATTACTGCAGACTCTCTACACACCACGCACTTGCTTCTTTACCCTATTTATTTAGATAGAAAACTATTTTGAAATGAAATTCTACAACTTTGTTTTCAGACCTCTTTCTGATGCACTTTTAACAAAATAGAAGGGAAGTCCTTAATGTTTCTACTTTTGAAATTTTGGTCATTCATACCTGGTCACTTTTGACCACAGAATGCCAGCCTATGGTCATGGTTTAAACATTGTAGACATGCCTTTCAAAGACCCTTGGAGTTGCAGACACCATGTTAAAAGAAATGTGCAATGTTGTGTTCTACTGCAGATGGAAGCTGTTCCAGACACTGACAGCAAACTCGGGCAGCAAAGAATTTCTGGGCCAGTGCAGCCCTCACAAGACTGATCAATATATCAACTGGATACTGCTAGGCAGGGCACTATCTCTGTAATTATTTTCTTCTGACTTTGTTCTCACCTCATCAAATAACAGGAAAGGAAAATCTTCCATCCAAAAGCAAACCAAAACACAGGGATATACAGCAAAAGTGATGCTGAGAACACTGGACAGCTGCTTCATTACAGGCTTACAGGCTACTGACATTTGACTGACATTCCCACAGCAAAAACCAAACAAGCTCTGATTACTAACATTCATTTTTCTTCCTTCTGCATGCCCCTCTCAGAAGTGGCAATCCTCTGATAATTGCTGCTGGATTCTCCCTAAGAAATGGGTAAGATGGGGCTCCAAACACTCTGTGCAAAGGCAAGCACAATAGAAAGAGGAGAAGTGATATTAAATTCCACTGTGCTCTTACTGTCCTTTTGTCTAGGTTTGCTACTTCTGGGTGACTATAGATTCAGTGTAGCATACATGGAGAATTTAATTAAGGAGGGCCAATAGAAGCAAACCCTTCCCTGCCCAGCACATGTACTCCGATTTCATTTTTAGAAGCTTGCGTGATTACTGCAGGAAGTAGTTATACAGAAAAGCAAATCTTGATTGTTCTTCATTCTTAAACTCTGTTTGATTGCATCTGGTAAATATTGTGCCCTTAAGTCATTTAATAATTCAGCTTTTCCACTTTGAAATAATATTAGTGTTGTATGAAAGGTTACCTGGAGGGCCAATTCTAATTACTGAATACATCCTGCATAAAAATATTCAGAATTATTTCCAAATGTTTACCAACCCCAGCTTCACTAATATCCTCTTACAAGGATGGTTTAATTTCAGTGTGCCCATCTAACTTAATTTATTCTTCTGATTTAAATGCTAGGCTACTCCAATTGTGGATTTCTGGATATTTTGGAAACAAGTGGCTGTTAAACTAAGTTCTGGTTGAGAGGATAGTATTAATCAATATATTGCAATTTGCAAGACACTTAAGACTTGAATCCCCTATTAAATCCAAGTCTACCCTCACAAGACACTAATTATGGAAACACATTCATATATTTCAGTGATATTAGTTACAGATCCACATCTGCCTCAGACAGACAAATGAAAAAATACTGCTGGGAGTTAAACATGGAGCTGTTAGGCACATGAGAAGGGAGATGCAGCTATACAATTAACAATTGTTCCATAGGTGATAGATAATTTCCAAATACAATCATGCAGAAGATGAAAATCAGAAGATAGTTGTAACCTTTCAGTACAAAAATACTCAGATTTTTACATTTATTAAAGTCCCAGACTAACAATATATTCATTTGGAGTATTCATTTTGGAGTAATTCTCCATCATTTTATATGATGTTATTTTTGTGCAATAAAAAGTACAGAAAGCACAGCAATATCTGTCAAGATTATTGGAAAAATAAGGCATTCAATTTGAACAATTTTGTTAGTTATATTATAAAAAATTGTCCTATTACCATACCTGTAATAAATAATAATCTTTGCAAGGATTTGAAAAAATGATATTATGGTCATGTGGATTATTAACCCTTGGGATATCTAAATGAAGGAATAATATCTAAGGTAAGCAAAGCCTTCTGGAGCCTTCTTTTACAAACTACAGTCATACACTAAAGACAGCATAAAGTTCAGCAAAACCAGCTGGAAGGTTTCTATGAGCCTCAGGAAGGATTGATCAGACCATGACAAAAGCACTTCAGTCAAATATCAATAGAGCTCATATTCATTCAATATTGGTACTTCACTGGTTTAAAAGATAAAGAGATTTTCTGTCTACTAAAAAAGAATGTCTGTGTTGAAAGCGTGATGTAAAAACCCTTACAAACAGATGAATCAAAATGGATTTTCACCATCTATTGGGTCACACACCTGCAACCCAAGCCCCTTGCTTCGCACCAGATTTAGTGACTGTTCCAAATCATGAGGCACTTTCCTGTTTAAATTGCTAAGGCTTTACTTTTAGCACTGCAACAATACGGGTGGTTTAGGAGGAGGTAAATTTCATCACGGGAAAGAAGACCTGCTACAGCTTCAAGCTCCTGACAAATTCACAAAAAGTGACCTTGACTGACAACAGGCATGTACTATTTCAAAGTGAGGGCAAATATTTGACAATGTTATAATAGACTCAGATAGACTTCTCCAAATGAATATCAGGCACAGCCTTAATAGCAGCAGGACTGACTGTAGAGAATATATCAATTTTTTCAGACATCATGAGCATGGCAAGCCTGGGGTAGGGCTGCTGCCTCAAGCTGAGGTCTCATCTAGGGTGGAGGTCTGGTTGACAAGCACACCCAACAGATGTCGCTGACAAAGATAAGAGAGGCTCTAACACAGACACAAGCACAGAATCCAAAACATCAATGTTATATTTGTTACATTTCTTATTAAGAAATGTGAAATTTCTGCTTTTTGCTGACCTCAATTGTACCTGTGCAATGAAAGATTCATTCCTTCTCTGTTAACATGCTATTAGGCTGCATGGCCCTTGGTTTGTCTGCCTTACTGGCTTTAAAATGTGCTATTAGAAAGTGCTTCATTTGTTTCCCATGGCCACTCTATGATGACCTCACCAGCTGAGGCAGATTTGAGCTTTCATTTAAAAGAAATAAAGAGAAACTAACCAAACAAAAAACACTTATATGAAAAGGACATGTCTACATTTTTGGTCCCCGAAACACAATTTCTCTAAAGTGATTTGATGTTGTTGTTGAGCTTCCTGGCCAAAGAACAGACTTTCCCTGAGGTACCTCTAGTGCCCATTCTGAACACCACAAGAGATGCTACAGGGAAGCAGGGAGTTCTCTAAATAAATCTTTGCAGAAGTCCTAAGTGACCAGAACACAACTTGAAATGGTTGTAGCAACATATTCCTCAACATACCTCCTCATAACACCCTCTCCAAAGTAAGGGGTAGAGAAGAAGGAAAATTGTCAGCCACCAGGACCTTCTTGGTGGAAATTTTGTCTGGTTTTGCAGGCATGAGAGAAGCCAAAACTTGGATCTTCTGTAGTTAGGAAACTACATCCCAAAATCTTCACTGCTTTAAGGCTTCACCTAGGGAAAAAAAAAACAATAGGGAATGAGAGTGAATGGTGCATTTCACCAGCTAAGCAGTTTTGGAAGAGATTCCAAGTACTCCTTCATATACTTGAGGGTGTTGATGGCACCAAAACTTTCATGTTTAATTGTGATGTTGCTTTCACCTAGGAGGGTAAACATTCAGTTTCAGGACAAATATCATCTCACTTGTGAGGTTCTTTGTCTTCCAAACAAAGCTTTAGCCTTATTTTTCCTGAAGAATTTCAGCCTGATAGATATTGGCAGGGGAAGACATGTTAAATAATGCATGAAGAGAAGGATGGACACAAGAAGTGTCAGTTTTCCTTTTTATACCCTTTTCCCCTGCAGACTTTGAAATATATTTTATGCAGTTGCTTTATAATTCATACAAATATATAAAGGCTAACCCTTCACATTAGGCTCTCATGAATATACTGTGCAAATTCATATGCAAAGCAGATGTAACCCTCAGGCCATTGGCACATGCCCAGCTGCAAAAGAGGTACCACCATGTCAGGCAGCATTTTGTTGTTTCTGGCAATCCCCTGAATTTAAGTCAGGAATGAAACAAAATGGAACAGACAAAGGCAGTATATTTTACACTCCTTTACACCAAAAGTACAAGCAGTGATCAACATACTCTCTCTAACCTTCTGGTATTATTAGCTGTCTCCAGGGTAAATAAATCAGCTGTTACTTTTGTTCTGTCTCCTAAAAAATATCCACAGTTCTGTCAATGATTTGAAAGTAGTGGTGTAGTAAGATACTATCACAAAAACCTGATTCCATATGTACAACAAAGACCACTTATTTAAAACACACATTGCTTGCTCAGAGCTAAACTATGACTAAAACAAATGGATGATCTAATCATCTCCTTTCTGCATCTTGACATCATATATTTTGACTAAGAAAATGCCTTAGCTTACTAAGAACCTGATGTAACACTAGTGTCAATATAGAACTGAGGAGAAGTGTCTTAAAATGTTTGCTCCAGCATGACCTAAAGCCAACTGAAACCACTGGAAAGACTTTCACAGTCTTTCCTGAACTTAGTCCTTTAATCCCTTCCAGCAATCACAGTCTATCATGTATTGATACTCCCACCTAAATAAAGTTGAAATATTTGTGCATCAAAGAACAATTAGTCTGAGTAAAGCAAGAACAAAAAAATACTTTCAAAGAACAGTTTCTACTAAAAATTTGATATTAATATTTTACCAGTCAGCTCAAACACCAGAGAAAACAGCATATTATAACCCTGAGCAGTGACATAAGACATCCATTAAAATCTTAATTAAAGTGCATTCTGCAAAACAGCAAGTCTTGGCAGTGTAAGACATCTACCAAACACTATGAAATCCATTTGAGATTTGAAAAGAGCACTGCAATTCTTAAAAAAAAAAAATATGTAATTTATTTCAAGAAACAAGGAAGTTTAATAGCATTCAAATTGCCCAACAGTTTAAGTTTGCCTGAAATTACACACATGTCATATAATCTGGTCCTTATAAATATTATTTATTCTACCCAAAGCTATCAGACTATCTAGATTGAGGTCCCAGTAAACTGGTACTGTACAAACATAGGCAAGCCACAGCTTTTTCCAGAAGGGCTTAACACTTGTAGCTCTGATCCAACAACTGCTCTCCAACATAATCTCTTTGGCATTAATAATTTATAATACTTAATGAGACTTCTAACATGCAGAAAATTAGACAAGTCATAATGTCTTCAAAGGATCATTTCCTACCAGGCAAAAGTAAGAAAGCAGCAGACACATGGTAGAGGAATGATCATCCTGGCTGAGACAAACAGCTCAGTAATTCTTTTTATAAAGGTATGAATTAATCATCTACAGTTACCTCTTAAGAAGCCATTGCTACTTAGTTTTTGTATATAATTGTATGAGTCAAATCTTAATTTTCAAGTATTGCATATCTGTCAATTAACATTAATGTGATTCAAGGCTCTGATAAGGTCTGCTTGTTTGATAGGATTTTTAAAAGCTTAAAGTAGTTAATTTTCTCTCAGGTTGCTCCTCAGCATTGAGCCTAACTTCAAATCAGTAAAATCACTCTTTTCCCTCTTATAACATGCTTCATTCTTCTCTTTGTGAGCAGAAATTCTATTTCCTTTACACAAATATTGGTGTTTATTGACACTGTGACAGCCAGTTTCCACAGCAGTAAAAATAAGGTCCTTCTCCTCTTCCACTGTTTCTTTCTTTCCTTCAGATCTCATGTGCACCAGGCTGGAGCTAGACTTAAAGGATCTTCACCAAAAGACACTGTCTTTCCTGGGTAAGGCTGACTGGTTCAGATTAAAACCTCAGATTCAGGCATACTCAGAAAATTGCTCTTGCTTGAGCCAACTCATCTCAGCTACACACAGTCAGAAAAGGAAGTTTTCCTTGTCATGTAAGAATGGTCCTTGTGAAGACATTTTAAGAACAAGGAAATTGAAATATTCTATCAGAGTCAACACCTGTTCCAAAACCTTGAGCCTGTGTGAATAAGAGAAGGAAAATAAATTTTCATCCGGCTCCAAAATCAGATGCTGCTAAAGGCTGGCAAAGCAGGAAGCATAGGTGCAGCAGAGTACTCTCTTGACTTCAGATCTCTCTTCCACTGTTTAAACATTAAAACTGGAGTAATTCAAAATACTGACAAAGCTGAGGCACAAAAACTTCCAGAACATGTCTAGAAGCAGCAAATTGCCCTTGCAGGAGAGATCTGAAGATGTCGGCAAAGGACCCTGTGGGTGATGGCTTTGTTTTGTAAATATTTTCCAATATTCATCTGTGCGAATGCTATATCAGCCTGTGCACTTGTCATCTGTGTTTGGTTATAGTTTTACTTTAGAGTGAAACATACTCAATAAACCAGACAAAAGGAAGCCATGAGGAAAATGTGAAGATGCTAAACCAGGGCTGAGGTTAGCAAAGAACTGATGCCAGTGTAAGGAGCTAGGCCAGCTTGAGAAATAATAGGATATGGATTTACATAGAGAAAACCGAGTATGGTAGGATTAAATAATGCAGATGGGTATAAGATTCAAGTGTGTGGATCTTAGATTTTTGGTGCTTTCTTATTCCTAAAAGAGATTCATTTTAAGGCTCTTATCTGGTTTCCACTTTTCCATTGAAATATGACAGATCCAGGCCCCACTTCCTCAGTCTGTGGGACCAGTTAACGTGAATGGAGAAGAGTGGGAGATTAAAATGGTCTTTACCCACCACAGAGA
>NW_008689894.1:8556-29040 GCF_000695815.1 Acanthisitta chloris | reverse complement strand
CTCTTTCCTTAAGGGACTTCAGAGGAAGAGACTGCAACCAATATACAAGATTCATCTTGTTGGTTTCAGCGTCTTACACTGCTCCAAGACAGCACAATTAATAGTATGTGCAGAATTAGGGAAGACCTACTGAGTCCCCAACTTTTGTGTCCGGCATGTTCTGGTCACGTGCTGGTCACAGCTGTAACCAGTGTTACATCTTTTTCATTCTTTTTTTTGGGGGGATGAAGAAGGAGACAGCCACTGGGATGTTTTTCTCGTGCTATGATTTTTTTCAACTACTGCATTTGTAGTGTACCAAAAAGAACGCGAGTGCCAATGCTTCTTGGGGTTTCTTCTGTATTTACCTTTTCTCATTAGAATTTATCTTAATAATCACACCAGAGCAGCAAAAACGTGTCCTTGTTTCTGTCAGAAATATTGCACTTGGTATGCAAAGTTGTTTTTAATCTTCAGATTGGTCTTTGTACCTATAGATAGCGCCTTACAGCATTGTTTTTGCAGCCTTAATGGGGAAAATGTACGCACTGGGGAAAAGTAATTGGATTTCAGCTGAGAAGCAGCATTTGAATGAAATCAATAAAGATTCTGTCATCTAATATTTTAAGTTTGGTACAATGTGTATACTGCAGGTCAGTGTAAATTCATTAAGAAGATCAATGCGATGAAATTTGTCTTGGGCGCCTTGAAATATCCTAGGGTGACTCGAGAGGAAGTTGCCAAGGAAACAAGAGATGCAACTCAGAGAAACATTTAGGTGTTTCAAGTTGATGTCTGAATTCTACTGAGTTTCTAAGATAGTACAATATAGGAAGTTGTCATGGAAACAAAATTCAACAAGTGGTTAATGAATAGCCAAGCTGGGCAATTACTGCAGGTGGCTGTGTGAAACAGTTTGGACTAGAACACCCTTAAAAAATGAGAACTCTCCACAGGTTATTGGTTGTTGCTTTTTTACACCAGATAAAAAGACGAAATGGTGCTAAGGCACCAAAATGGCAGATGTAATAGCAAAACTACTAATGGATAGATTTCTTTCTAGCTGGGTTAATTTTGGATATTCTAAATCATAACTCCTTAACAAGCTTCTAGAAGCTCTGCTATAGATAATAAACATGCTTTGAATTTCAGATATACTTCTCTTGTATTATTGTTCATATTAAATGAAACATTTTAAGTAGAAATACTTTTAAGCTAGTCATCCTTCAAAAGTTGAAAGATCACTTCAGACTGTGGAGTTTTCCAATCTGTCTGACCCTGGTTCCTTCAGCAGTAAAGTAGGAGCAATTGCCTTATCACCCTCTACAGCTACCTGAAAGGAAGTTGTAGTCAGGTGAGGGTTGGTCTCTTCTTCCAGGCAACTAGCAGTAGGACAATTGGACACAGACTCAAGCTATGCCAGGGGAGGTTTAGTTTGGATATTATGGAGAGAGTAATTAGGCATTGGAATGGAATGGGCTGCCCAGGGAGGTAGTGGATTTACCATCCCCAGAGGTTTTTGAGACTGGATGTGGCACTTCATGCCATGGTCTAGTAACAATGGTAGGGTTGGACTGGATGATCTTTGAGGACTTTTCCAACCTGGTTGATTCTATGATTCTATAAAAAAAACAACTTGATTTGAATCTTTTCTCTGCCAAAGGCTTTTTGTTTGCAATGTTCCCAGGGAGGTAGTGGATTTACCATCCCCAGAGGTTTTTGAGACTGGATGTGGCACTTCATGCCATGGTCTAGTAACAATGGTAGGGTTGGACTGGATGATCTTTGAGGACTTTTCCAACCTGGTTGATTCTATGATTCTATAAAAAAAACAACTTGATTTGAATCTTTTCTCTGCCAAAGGCTTTTTGTTTGCAATGTTCTTTGGTTTTGCTTTTTTACCCTGGGTTTTAGTCCCGTGTCTACTTTTCTTCAGTAATAAATCCTTGCTGAAGTTGTTTTAATTTCTGTAACAGAACATAAGAGTCATTTTCCAGAATCATGCAGGCATCAATGTTTTTCTTCCTTTATTGTTCCGTTTCAACTCCTCAATTTCCTTTCTCATTAGGTCTGAGGCACTTCTTAGCATGTGTACAGTGCTTCAGGGTTTCAATACTAATGTGAAAACTCATAACTTCCTATCAAATTCAAAGGAGAAATCCAAGAACATATACAGTAATATGCAATCCATATTCTTTTTTAATATATTGAGGAAACCATGGCATTGGCACTCTCAGAAGGATTAGCTGTTACAGGCACCATAACTGAAGATGCAGAAGGCAAACTTTCATTCTGTCATATACAGACTACACCTAATGTATAGATAAGATAGATAAGGTAACATTTCTGCTTGGAAATTCCTTTCACAAAGCTACTGAAAATTTGCAGTAATTTTACTTCCCCAATGAATACCTGTGTTTTGCCCTCAAATAATTGCTCCTGGGAAGTTTTTCCTATCCAACACTCTTACTAAGAACAGCATGCTATTTAATTTGCTGAAAAGTTCCTGGCCATTATGTTCTAGGATCAGCCTGTCACTTGTTTAAAATAACAGCTTTTTGAGATGTTTCACAAACATTTCTGTCTGCCTTAAATAGCAAGGAATTAAGATGCCAAATTCTGCATGACAACATTTGTAGCTACCTCACAAGTTTAAGTTATAACTACAGTTATAAAATTTACATTATGTCAATTCCCCCAGGTACACACACAAACTATTGTACGTTTTGAAGTGTATCTGCACTTGCACAGCAATGAGGGTAAAGAAAGCTTGTGTCTTTTGCTTGGACAGTAGAAATCCTGTATGCCTTTAATGAGGTTTAGCTTTTTCATGAACATACAAAAATCTTCCCTTTGATCCTTTCACCCCCTCTCCACCATTTACCCCAAGGGTGACACAGGTTGGTGGGATATTCACACACACTGTGGTCCTGTCTGCCCTCTGCCTGCTGCCCCAGGTTGCTCCTCATGCAGTGCAGCTGCATTGATGGTTGACAGGAGGAAAAGTTACCAACTTGATCAATGGGCTGTGGACAACTGCATGAGGTTCAATAAGGTGAAGTGCCAAGTCCTGCACTTGGAACACAACAACCCCATGCAGCACTACAGGCTGGGGCAGGAGTGGCTCGAGAGTTTTTGTCAGAAAGGGACTTGGGGGTGCTGGTTTACAACCAGCTCAATCTGAGCCAACAGTGGCCAAGGTGGCACAGGTGGCCAAGAAGGCCAGTGGCATCTTGGCCTGTATCAAAAATAGTGTTGCTAGCAGGTCTGGAGAAGTGATCATCCCCCTGTACTCAGCATTGGTGAGGCCACACCTCGAGTACAGTGTTCAGTTTTGGGCCCCTCACTTTAAAAAGGACATTGAAGTGCTGGAGCAAGTCCAGTGAAGGGCAATAAAGCTCATAAAAGGTCCAGAAAACTTGTCATATGAGGAATTTCTGAGGGAGCTGGGTTTGTTTAGCCTTGAGAAGAGGTGGCACAGGGGTGACCTCACTGCTCTCTACAACTACCTGAAAGGGGGGTGCAGAGAGGT
This sequence comes from Acanthisitta chloris, assembly GCF_000695815.1. Classification (NCBI taxonomy): domain Eukaryota; kingdom Metazoa; phylum Chordata; class Aves; order Passeriformes; family Acanthisittidae; genus Acanthisitta; species Acanthisitta chloris. Next base: position 25,529 of record NW_008689894.1, on the reverse strand, counting down.
GTCCGATGGTCTCTTCTGCCATGCCTGCAGTGAGAGCAGTAGAGGGAATGGTCATAAACTGAGACAGGAGAGATTCAGATTAAATATTAGGAAAACGTTTTTGCACTGTTTGGATGGTCAGGCATTAGAATAGGTTGCCCAGGAAGGTGGTGGAGTCACCTTCCATCCCTGGAAGTGTTTAAGACATCTGTATCTGGTGCTGGAAGTCATGGTTTAGGGTCTAGGGGTTACAGCTGAGTGACAGGTTAATGGTTGGACTTGATGATCTTAGAGGTCTCGTCCAATCTTTATGATTCTATGATTCTCTAATAGGAAATCCAATCCAAAAATACAAAATTTCTATCCCAGCAAGACCTCTCCAATTTGTGGGTTTTTGACCTAAAGAAAGGGAACGTAAGATGGAGTGTTGCTCTCATATTTGTCTTCATACCTGCTTCACAATGTCCAGATGGATGCTTGGATAGAATAAAAAGGAGAATCTAACTCTCACAATCTCAAAGTCTTGAAATTTCAGCCCTTCCCCAGATCTTTGAATAATGATTTCCAGGAGAATCTCAGCTTTTATGTAAGTTTCTAGACTTCATGGCCATGTAGAAAAGTTGTTTCAAAGGCTTAGAAAGACAGGACAAAGAGACTAATCCCTGTATGGGATTGGTTTACAATTTTTTATAATGCCTACATATTTTCGAGAGGCTTAAATCATAATACATGAATGATTTGGACTGGTCAAGAATCAAGACACTAAATGTGAACCATATTCAACATGAATACATGTCCTTGGAAACCACACACAATTTTATTTTCAATCCTCCTAGTAGAAAAACTAAATAGAATGAGGATTTCAGCAAGCACCAGATGCTGTCCCTGAGCTATGAAGGGTATAGTAAGACAAATAGAGTTAAAATAATTCATTGTCATTCACAACATTGTAGTTAAGCCTACCTTGCCCTTAAATACATTTTGCAACCTGTATGATTTTATAATTGTACAGCATTGTGCTAAAGATAATAAAATAACCTTGAATTGTGCTTCATAGCAACACAATCAATTAACTACTTACATATGGACAAACACTTGAATACATTGTATTGCATCTGGATGCTACGACACACATCTCTCGTAGACTGAATTCAGTTAACTGAAGGCTGTTGTTCACTCCTGAGCATGCTGCAGGATAGTCCTTCAGAGAAAGAGCATTTGCCTCTTGTGTGTCAAGATATTCAAATTTTAAACTTGAACAAGTCCTCTGAAAGTTTAATTTCCACACTTTTAGTGCTATAAAGTCTCTTTTTAAGGCCTGTTGCAGTTTAAGGCAGCTGAGGAAGCAGATCAGACTCTGGCTCATTGTTCATTGCCCAAGGAGGGTGTAGTCAGCTGGATAAACGCAAAAATGCGTCTTTGTTTTCCAGGTTTGTTATGCAGTCAAATGCCAGATGTTCTCTGAGGGGTTTTATAGCCTTTATTAGAAGTTATTAACTTCTTGAGATCATAAGTAAAGGGGCATGGGAATAACAAACCTTAAAGTTAGTTTTTTTCTTTGTCTTCTCCACAATTTGTAGTAACTAACAAGAAAAGAAAGTGCTCAGTTCTAACATAAGTATTTGCACAGCAACTGATTTTACTTGATGCTATGCAAATACAAGCCGAAGAGATACTGAAACTATGGGAATCCTGGATACATACTTAAGCTACTTTATTAATTTTCTGCCCTTCTTAAATGCTCATATGGGTTAACATTTATGCAAGAATTACTGGCATCACTGGGATTTCTTGCATACTTTGTAATGACCAGTGCTACTAGATTCACTCAAGGGTAGCAAATTGTGTCATTTCATATTTTGACTTCTTGCAAAAGGCACCCCTCAGCAAAATAATCATGCTGAAACATGTGCAGAAATTTAATGCTCATATCTGTGAAATTTGCAGCAGTTCTATAAAGAAAAAGGCAACATTCCTCAAATGTTTCCTTATGAATGATTTTTCCAACTGTGAATGTGAAAACTGAACCTGAAAAAAAGATCAACTGTCATTTTTCCACTAATATAACTCAAAATTAACAAGTTTGTGAGCTTTTTATTCTTGAAAAATGTAGCTGAACCAAGAAGAGAGGCCAGAGCTGTCTTCCCAGGAGAAGTCTGTTAAATAATAAATATAAACCTCAATAACTTTCAGGCACTCCAAACCAGGCACAAAATACAGAAAACTCTCAGTTGTTAGTCAGTTTATCAGAACTAGGGATCCAAGCCATTTTCATTCACTTGTGGAACTCAGAGCAGTTTGTTTCTCACTGAAGTGCTGTTCACACAAAGCATCCACAGCAGAGGAACATTTTAAACATCTTGTGTATGGAATTTCCCAATATCACAGTTTGTGATATGAAATTACATCTATACATGACCCTCTCAAAGGCAGAGCAAAGGATGGTTTTCCAGTGCTTTGGGGAAAATCCTCCCATTGCTTACATCCTCTCTCAGAAGCTTTCATGTCTCTTTTAACCTGCAGACCTCCCTACATATTCACAGTATGGACTCATGGGTAAATTTAAGCCTACAGCCAAAAGACCTAGCAGGGATTGAGCAAGAAAAGACCCATAAAAGGGTGCAGGTTGGGTCACAGAATCCAGTCAGTCCCTTGTTTAGCATCAAGATGACAGTCATGCACTGCAGGATGTGAGTGTGCCATACTTCTGGCAAAGTCATTGTGGTCTGATCTCAGTGAATGGTGGAGGGGAAGGAGCACAGAGGCTGTTCAATGCCAGTTGTCACTTGCTGGGAGGCTGCAGCCTGCAGGGTGGACATGTCCAGTGGTGGCACCAGCTTCTCCTCCATTTGAGAAACCAGACCACCTGTTCTCAAACCCATCTGGTGCAGGGTCTGCTAACCCAAACTGTGCCATCCTTCATTCCAAATGGAGAAATCCCGATATCTTTCATTCTTTCCCAGCACTTTTCAGCCATTCCCTGCATCGGACTGGGCACGACAGGCTGATTGCTGAGTTGGACCACCTTTCAGCAGAGACCTTGACTTTAGCCTGTGCCCCTTGCTGGGCCAGCAGACATCTGTTCTGAGCTCATATAAGCCCAGGTGAAAAATTTAAGTGCACTGCTGACAGAGAGATTTGTACTGAAATGTAGGTAGGAAGCTGACTTAAACCCATCGTGAAGACACGCTGTCAGACCAGATATTTCATCATGAGTGGCAGATCCAACATGCAACAATGTGCATTTACTGTTCTTAATCACACTGTTGCTAGTGTCAGGAAAGAAAAACAAGCAGAGAGATAAGGACAAAACATGATAACTGAAAATACATATATACACATGCCCACCTCACACGTACACTGCACAACGTAGTTGCATTTCCCTTGATAACACCTTCATGGAGATAGTGAAATCACAGCCATAAAATACAGATCCAGGTTTTTGGGTACACTATAGATTTCAGCTAGCAGTTTACCAGTCAATAGTTTGGGGCTGAAGGAAATACTTTTACTCATTTCACTGAGGGTAATCAAGGTATGCAAAGCCACTGACTAAAATGGTAACCTGAAAGAGGGCCAGAAGTAAGAGAAAATCTCTCTGTTCCCTCCTGCCTCTACTAACTTCCCATTCCTCGGCGCTGGATTCCTTAACCTTTGCCACAACTTGCTGGTAAGTAGTCTGGGCTAAAATTAGATATATAGCAAAGGGTAGGTGTTACCATCTGCTGCATATTGTTAATTCTTGATGGCCTGATAACATCTATTTTTGATGTTCTTTATTAGCTTTCTGGTGAGGAGAATAGAAGGATAGGGCTCTAGTGCCACCATCAGTGGTTTTCAGTACTTGCTGCTTTTCTTCAGTTAACAATCCCCTCTGCCAGAATAGAGGGGTTTAGAAGAACATGCTAGGTATGACAGGAGACCATGGATACACACACAGTAAAGAACTGTCAGTGACATCTGGATCTGCTTTCAGTCTGTTTGGCAGCCAGCACATCTTCCTTCATTCAACTGGGAATAACTTCTTATGCTGTGATTATTTGTTGTTCTTGTAAGCAATACTCAGAGTATAACTGAGCAATAATAGACTGTCCATACACCTTGGCTCTCTGGCAAGAGCAAACCTCTCCCAGATACTCAGCACATTTAAAAACCTATGCACAGTGCAAATATAAGCTTAGATTAGCAGTGAGTGACTGATGGCCATAATACTGGCTAAGCAAAATAAAGTTCCCAAGCAAAATAGATGTTGTTCTGTTCTATTAATTGGCTGAGAAAGTACCAGCTGTATCTACTAAGCACTTTCATTGCCTAGAACTAAAGGAATACAATACTCCTGTTCCAGCTGGATTTTTCAAGATGATTGTTTTGTTATATTCAAAATCATATGAGTGCATAAATAAATCCCAAGCAAACCTAAGTGTGGCATGACATGAGACCAATTGCTGTGAACACTGCAACATACCACACCATTGTTTCATAGAACACTATCCCTTTAAATTACATTATTTTAGACATTATCCTTCATTGCAGTGTTTTGAAGCCATCGCTTCACCTTTTTCTGGTTTTCCAAGCCTTCCATTTTCATTCTCCACCTACAATTATACTCCCAAAGATGGAGTAAGCAAACCAGAAAAGCAACTTAGCATACATCACTCTCAGCCTCTTACTGGGTAATAGGCATGTAAAAGGTGGCTCTTTAAAAACAACAGCTAAAGGCTTGAGTTGCCATTCTGATCTTTTCCATTATACATGGTTAAGCATTTTGCATCATGCTTGGCTGAGCGTAGTGCCAACAAAAACTGTGAAGAGGAAATAACTCAAAAGAGCTCAGGCCTCTCAAGCTAAAGATAATCTTCATCATAGCTCGAATTTTCAAAAAATAAGTGAAAGGTTCATTAAATATTTTAAAGGTTAATAGTGGCCACCTATTTTAGTACAAGCTTGGCATGCATTACAAGTTTTCACCAGGAATCCTAACCTTTATACTGACCCTTTCACTTGGAATTCAGACTTTATGCAGATGTCTTACTTTTCACTTGTAGATCCTTAAAAACTCCCTCATTGCATGCTACAAGTCATCTCATCCTAGAGTCCATGTTGATTATACTCAACAATTCTCTTTCTTCCCCTAGGCGCTAGGGATTCAGTCTGACACCAGCCATGACAATTAAGTGCTTCCTTCTCTAATGAGCCTCATGATGCAGCAGTCCAGCTCTCAGTCCTGTTGAGATGCTGTCCTGGCTGGGTGCCTCTGCCATCCTGATCCATCTACCCAAAGCCCTTCCTGAGAAGGCTGTTGTGTTATTCCAACTGCATGAAATAGCCAACCAACCAAGCACCACTAGCAGGACTGGCAAGTATATTTGTTTCCAGCATCTCTGTGGTGAGTCAGTGAGACAGATGTACTCTTCAGGACTAGCAAAGTCACATTGCCTTTTTATGAATAGCTGAAGTATTCAAAACTGAAAAACAACTTCCCAGAGGAGGCAAACGTGCCCCAGCCTGAGATGGCTCAGGCCCTCCTGGAAGGCTCACTTATGTGTGGAAACATTAAGAGGTAAGAAATACCAACAGCAACTGTAAATGTCAAAGAAGAGAGTTCCTACTCACAAGTGGTACATTAAAGATCCCTATTCAGTGGAAAAACTGTATTTGATATTAAGCTCTCCCCAGACATAGAACTCTCTTAGGTAGAGATGGAATACTTGTAACTGAAGTAGATAAATGATTTGGCTGCTTTTAGAAAGCCTCCTGAATTATTTGGCCTTTTTCAATCTAAAGAGATTTATATCTCAACATGAGCAAGCTATACTAGGACAAGCAGAAGAAAGGGAATATCTGCAGGTGCAAGTGTTACTATGAAAGAGAAAGCATCGCTCCAACACACCATATGACCTAGAAGCAAGAGCTGCTACTTAGCTCAGTATTTCTAAAGCTGTGGTCTGTGATGTTTCCAAGGGTCAATAAAAGATATAAAAGGTGTTAAAAATGCTAGCTAACAGGGGCAGCTCTAGTTCATTTCTAAATGAGGTGGGTTATGAATGTGGATTATAACATAAGGCTGCAATGTTCACAAGATGGGGAACTGCAAAGACCTTTAACCACGACCAGCACCTCAGTTCCTTCAAGCCTAAGGCTTAATTAAAAACACATGTAGCTGGCAATTATGGTTTGGTTTGATGCCCCTGCGAGACGTGGAAAAAGCTATGTCTGAAGCAGTGAGTAAAAACACTGACATTACATGAAAAAACGAGCCAAAAATAGTCACAGATGGTTTAAAAAATACTACGCCTGCCTTTATAGGGAGCTATCTGTTGTTTTCTACAGTCCTAATAAGCTAAGAAATTCACAGAAAGGATCATCAGTGATGAGGATACTGGACACCAGAAACTGTCAGGCCAAGGGCTAAGGCTTTGCTCATGCAAAGTCTCACAATTTCATGTTTGAAAGTTTCACTTGGAAGTGAAACTTCCCAAGTTCACACTAGCATGTACCTCCTGCTATAAAGAAAGGTGAGAAGGAATAAAAGTCTTGCAAAAATGAAGTCATCACCTACAGTATCCACTCAGAGAAAGAAAACTAAATACTTGTATCTCCAAATCTCACTCATATATTCCCTTCTCCCACAAACCCACAGATAAATAAAGTATGCAGAAGGATAAGAACTCTTCACTAATCTCTGGCTATTGCAAAGGAAGATAAGTAATCCTCTGTAATCAAATCTGTATGAAGCTTTCATTTTTTTATAATAAAACATTCATGTTACAGATGCCCTGGCAGATTTTACCATCTTGCCATTTTATTGATTCTTAAATAGGAAAGCTATCATACTTCTGACTGCTTCTCATGAGGAGACTAATTAGATTATTTCATCATCTGGTTCATCAAAGCAGGAAATACTTAAGTGTCACAGCTGGTCTCAGACTAAGTATCTAGTACCAAGATTTTAAATGACAACTATTACATCTTCACTGGGTAAGCATTTCATAAATGGCTAGACAGTAAAAAATGATGAAGACAGCAGATACCATCTCGCATCTCCAGGCTGCAAAGGGAGTCATAACTCTACCAGTGCATTTTGATTTATTTTCACTTCCTTTTGCTACTACCATCATCGAAGAGGTTTTGCATAATGACCAGATCTGGAAAACTGAGAGAGATATTTAGATTTCTGGCAAAGATTTATGACTGAGAATTAAAAAGTCTGAGGCAACATCTTCACTTGAGGTGAATCACCTGTTATTGATGCAACCTTTCCAAGCAGAGTACTCACCACTATGGAAGGATGCATTACAAAGAAGCACATCCCCCATGGAAAGGACCCATCCCACTGTCTGATCACTATGCTCATCACTCATTTCTGAATTTGTGAGATATCTTCTTTTGTACACGCCACTCTGTACAATAAGCAAATCCTCCTGTAAAGAAACGTGAGTGACAAAGATAGATAAATTAATTCCTTTGTGCTTTGCCTTCTCCTATGTGTACACAGGGTACAAGAATAGACAAGCTACTCATTTGAAAGAAAAGTTTGTTCATCATAGTGATTTGGAGTGAAATTTCCACCTATCACCAGCAGACAGTTAGCAAAACACCTAAGCTTTGGAGGTTTACTTAAGACCTCAAAAAGAGCAGTGTGATAATGGGTAAATCATTTCCTTTAAAAACATTCTCATGAAAATCATATGTAAAAGCAGAGTCTCTGTATAATGCCAAAACCTCAGTAACTTTGTTATGGAGTAGCATAATCCTATTTCTCTTACAGACCTATTATGTCATTAGTAAATGGCTATACAAAGCCATGATTATATCAACAAAATGAAATTGTTGTGTAAGACAGTTCCCATTCTCTGTAAATGAGGATTTTCAGCACTGTAAAACCAGAAAGTTTCCTCCTATAATGCTGGACATAACATTATGATTGTTGATTCCTGTTGCATTTTTTACTTTTAGGGCTATCACAATTAACCTTGAAAAATATAGGACCAAAAGAAGTTAATATATATATATATGGAGGTTGCATCATGCAGTGAAAATTGTAATAATATTTAGATTCCTCTTATGTTCTACCCTTCCTCGACCTTATAAGAAATTTAGAAACTCTTGTATGTTTGCCTGACCATTAGTTGGTCCGAAACAGCTCTTTGTAATCTAAATCCTCTTGTTGGTTTTTTTAATGAGTTAGGCTCTAGGCCTCATAAAATTTTAGATGGAAGTTTTGACTGGGTCACTTTGATGTAGAAAAATGTAATTTTTATGTGAGAATGATCTTTTTGAAGTTGTATGAACCATTAGATGAACCATGAACTTCAGAAAGGACACACACTTCCTCTCTGAACTCAGCCTAACTTGCACAGAGTAATAAAAGACAGAAAGGTTTAAACCATACATGGAACAGTTTGAGGGCAGTAACAGTGTCATAAAAATATTTTCAATAAGCTGTCACCTGAATTAATAGTGTATAGCTGTTACAAGACAATGTTCTTAAATTAACCAGTAAAATTTAGCTACAAACTTCAGTTTGTAAAATCATGACCCACAATGCTGATATTTTTAGCCTATTACATTATTAGCTATTCTTTCAATTTCTAACTCATATATAATAATTTCTGCCTTTGTGCTGGTTTTATCTAGGACACAGTTCATTTTATTCATACTAGCTGGTATGGGACTATGTTTTGGACTTATACTGAAAAAAGGGCCAGAAATTAAATTCAGGTTTTTGTACTTTGTGCAATTGACCTGTAACCAGCAGTATGCAATGTCCACTGTGCTAACAGTGCTGGCCAGAGGAACTTCACACACTCTTCTGTGTTTAAAAATGCTCCTGTCTCCAAAAAGGCAAAGAGACAGATCTCTATAGATTGTAAAGTCTCAAATATCTCAATGAGCTTGTCCACTGTGGTGGTTTAGAGAGACATAAGCATTGCAGTGGCACTAGTTGTGAAGGGCACAGTTCTCATTATTCCCCTGCATTTTGACCACTTTGTTATTTCCTCTTTACAGCCCCTCATTTTCTGACACACTAAATGTTAAAGACATTCTGTTTAAGAAGGAAAGAGAATGGAAAAAAGAGGAGGTCTAAGGCCAATGTGAGGAGTATCCCACCAGTTCTGGATGCTTGGAAGATTGTAGACTCCACAGTCCTAGGAAAACAGAGGCAATGTTACAGACAAAATGAGAACGACCTCCTTCTCGCTCAGCAGATGATATTGTTTGAGTTTTACACAAGACAAGGAAAACTGAATAAGGGTGCCTGATATTCCAACTAGTGATAAGCAATACTGCTGTTTTATTTTAAGACAATTTTCTTACTAACTAGGGAAAAAAATAAGACATGTCATTGCATATTGAATGTCAGGAGGGAAAAATCTTACTCAAATATTTGCCTTTATAGCATTTTATTAGTAATATTTTAACCATGAATACAATTTCCCTAGCTGATCTGAAAAGAGTCACCTATATTCAGAGTCAGGGCTATCATTTCCATTAAGGTCATCCAATGAGGCTTCACTTTGCTTTTTGTTATCAAGCAGGTAGCACCAGAGAACTGATAAATAAAATTCCCCTTGTGGAACACAGTCCTGCTATTGTACTGTTGTTCTATTTACCTTTTGTACTGCTGATTCTTTTCTATCCTCATTCCTACAAATCAGGCAGCACGAGGATTAACAGAGAAATCACAGCTTGCTTTCACATGGCTGGCACATTTTTATGTCCTTGTGGCAGCAGCCAATTTCGCTATTACCACAATTTCACATCCTCAACTCCAAGAGTGTGGCCACATGGTACTTCAGATGCCTCAGGATGGCTGTAGTTGCACAATCAATGGTGCTGTTGCTTACATTTACTAAGCAGCCTCTCTTTCTTCCCTCACCTCCAGCTACTTGTTTCCAACCTCATTTTACACTCTGTTATGTACAGTTGTTTGTGCAAATAGGTAACAAATCAATGCAAACCACACAATTTTATGGCCAAACCTTCCTAACAGTTAGAAGAAATCTAATGCAATTCCAGTAACACCAATGAGATTATGATGTAACAGAATAAAGTTACTGATGTGTAAATGGATGTTTGATTGAATCAAATCAGTTGAGAAACAGATGGAAAAGGAGAAAAGAAGAAGAACTGAACAGCAATAACCAGACCTTATGGAAGGTCAGACTTATTTTGTCATAAGTAGTGGCAAACTACTAACAGAAATATGAAAATTTTCTGAAATGAGTAATGGAAATTTCAAATCTTCTCATCACAAGGAAAAGATTAAATAGACCACATTGCTTAAGAAAACACCATGATTCCAGTGTCAAGATCCCAGTGTCAACAGTGTGTCCCAGCCATTCATCTCCTGCTCTGGTAGGGAGCTAAAAAGCCCAAAAACCAGAAGGGAGGACCACTTCAGAGCTCTGCCTGCAGCTTGGCAGTTAGAGTGCTTCCAAGAGAGCCTGCATGTCTGGAGACCATGAACATTTTGGATCTCAGCTCCACAGAGAAACGCCCATAACTCTTTAATCTCAGGACAGACCACATGGCAGTCTCAGATGCAAGGCTTTTCAGCCAGGCTCTGCACCACACCAAGAGAGTTCACCATGTTTAATAAAAAATGTTTACAAGTGAAAAGCAACTTTTTGTAGAAATTTTTCAATCTACTCAAAGAACAACCCTAACAAGGTGATAACCTCACTTTCTTTATGGCAGCAATGAAAGTCCTCCTAGGTAGGCCCAGCAAGATGACCCAGACTGGTTAGGGCAGCTTTGATGGCATTTTAGTGATGGCAAGGCACATTGAAGCTGCCAAAGGACCAGTGAAACCAATCACCTGCCCCAACCCTCGGCATGCTTCCTGTGCTTTTGAGATCTGGCTAGGGTCATGGGAACCCACCTTGGCAGCTGCTCTGCTGTTCACTTATCAGTGCCAATGTCAGACGTGATTAGGCCTACATATAAGGAACAATTTTTTTACAATGAGGGTGGTGAAACACAGGAACAGGTTGCCCAGAGAGGTGGTATATGTCCCATTCCTGGAAACGTTCAAGATCAGGTTGGATGGGGTACTGAGCAACCTGACCTAGATGTAGATGTCCCTGCTTACTGTGGGAGGTTGGACTAGATGACCTGTAAAGGTCCCTTCCAAACCAAACTATTCTATGAGTCTATGAAAATACCTGCCAGCTGGTACACCATGAGACTTTCTTCTGCAACCTGAACATACCTGATGACTTGGCTATTTTCTAGACACTTTCCATTCCCTTCCTGTTATGACCAACCCAAAACAAGCAGTAGGTAAGTCTTATGTTGAGGCTAACAAAACACAGTTCTCAAAGTATAGTAGCACTTACCTCTGGTAATTTTATAGTTGTTTATGTAGTTTGGAAATCTATTTTCAAAGTCAACTCTACTGCTGCTGACACCTATCCAAGCTGAATCCTATAAAGAGGCAAGAGCTACTTACTTACTCAACTCTTTTAATATTTAATCTTGCAAAAGAAATTTTGCTGTTTCCACAGGAGTTCATGCCTAGTAATCACTATTCCAAAAACATATCTCACTAGTATAATTCTTTTTACTTCACAGAAGTTTAAAAATACAAGTAAAGGTCATATGCTAATTTGACATTTCAAAATCATACTCAAACCTGAAGCTTCATAAAAGTAAGTTTGATTATGACACTTGATGTAATCTACATATAGGAGCAGCTTAAAATTGCTTCTTTTTAATTTATGAACTGAGATTTTTTTGCAATAAGACATCATTTTAAAAGGCTCTAAGTACTGGAGAACACCTAGGCAAAGAAACTTTTATCATTGTCCTGCTAAAATAATAACAGATGTATCAAATAGTGTACTTTCTGAAAACTCTTGAGCAACCACAGTTGTTACTTCACCAAGCTGCCACATATAGAATTTAGACCTGAAAAAAACTTCTATTTTGTCAATGCTGTAAGTAAAACACACACACTTCACCTATTTTTCCTTGGAATGCGTGATACTAGAATTGAAAAGCAGAAAATCTCTTTTAAAATTATGAGAAAAAACCCTATTTCTTAGAAACACTGAAGATGTACATAATATCTAGGCTGCTACTTACCACATACACCCTAACTTCTCATTACTATCCTGTATTCCTTCATCCTTATCTTCTCCCTTGTTCTTTCATTTCTTACCAAGTTTACACACTCTTCAGAGCAAGTTTTCCTTTCTATACAAGGCTTGACACAGAGGGCATCTTTTCACCACAAAGGTAATATAGAGCAATTGACATAGATATTATTTTATAAAAGGAAACTATTTTAAATTGTCCTGTTATATTAGCTGTCTTCACTCATCACTGATTTTTAAGTATGCTGCAGATTCTGCTGCAGAGGAATCATTTGACCCTGAAAGATCTGATGGTTGATTAGGAACAACTTGGGCTTTGGACAGCTAGAAAAGTGTAAGAGGCTATTTAAATTATGAATTAAGTGTAACAGCCCAATAATTATGTGTAAAAGATGACCCTGAAACTATCAACTGTAATACCACCATGAGATTTCTGAGTTAGTAACAGACTTTCTCCTCCTGAGAAAATGCAGTTGTTTCAGGTTGGCTGCAGATGTAGAGCACCACCTCTGTCATATTGACAAGATTTTCTTCATAGACAGAGCACTGGAAAAGCAGAAGAGCAAACAGTTGTCTGAGGCACAAATTTGTAACTATATATGACAGGATCAGGTATGACTTAAACTCCAATTTTCAATTCTCATTTCTATTCTGTCTGCACAAGTCCTCTACATACAACAAGCCATACTTAAGAGGCTGGATTCCCAGTGCTGGAATCAGCTGCTCAGCTTCTGGTTTAGTGGTGAACTCAGTGATCTTAGAGATCTTTTCCTACCTTAATGATTCTAGGATTCTAGAAAGCCACAACTTGCAAAGGGACTCCACAGAAAAGATGGATTAATGAGGTCATCAATTCTTAAACAGCTTGAAGAAGGTCATTAATGCCCTTAGAAGGGTTCTGCTGCTTAGGTCTAAGAAGGAGAGAGGTGGTTTCCTGATCTCTAAGATTGTTCATCTCTTTCCTTTACTTGCAATTAAAAGATAATCTAGAGACATTTCATAGCAGCAAATACGGAACAGATAATATTGTCATTTCTTGTGTTGTGTTATAGAGTACAAAGGGAAAACAAGATACATGCAGCAGTTATGGTCTATTCCATGCAGCCTCATACGCTCATTTAGTACTAGATGAGACTATCCTGGGAGGGAGGAGAACTCTGACTAGGAATGGAGAAGCTCAATGTCATGTAAAACTGAGGCTAAATAACCTTCTAGCCCTTGCAACTGTTGCTAAGGTTGCTTAAGTACTGACAGTTTAAAATGCAGGCTAAGTAAAATCATGTAGCAAGAAGTGTTTTCCCTGGTAACTACTTTTGCTGTTACATTATTTACTTATTTTGAGTATATGTTTAACTCTTGGGAGAGGGAGAATAAAGCATTTTCCTTGTTTTGGTAATTCCAGTGCCCCAATAGGCAAAACATGAAATTGAGCAGTAATATAGAAACCGGGTCTGCAAATAAGACATTGACAAGTTCTCATTTTCATTTTTATTACAAAATTATAAAAAATAATCTGCTAACATTTGAACTTTAACTTAAAAAAAACTTCACAGCACATCAGACTACCAAAAGGGAAAAGAATGTAAAGAAGGTATGCAATGCATTTTGTTCCCCATTATAAACAGTCAGAACATGGGAATTCGTCACCAGGAAAATCAGCTTGTCCAGCACCTCTGCCTCTATTGCTGCAAACGAGTAAGTGGCAAAGGCTTCATTAAGTTTTCCTTTTTATTTTTCAAAGCAAATCTAAAGACAGCAAAGGATAGACAAAGTTTACCATTCTTTTAAAATTTAATTATTTTTTTAAAAAAAAAAGATCATTTTTATGTTCGCTGAAAAACACAGCTCACTGGCAGGGCTATTTAATGTTCCGAGAACATAAGGAAAGAAAATTTTAAAAATACTTATAATCGGTTAAAATTTCAGAATTTGTAAGATATTGAGACTGATCATTTACAATGTACTCAAAGATTTCACACCATATACAGAAAGATAGAATTGCCAACTGTTTTAAAAGCATAATTTTGCACAGAATGTGGGCAGTCAACAATTCCTGTTGAAATGAACACAACTCAGCTCCTTTTATTTCCTCTGAGGTAGACAGACAGATACAAACATGTAGGAGGATACACTGCCTTCGTAACTATTTTAGTTTCGCAAAGAACAATCTTCTTTAAGAAAAGATGCATAATTCAGAACTGTTTACTTCCATTGACAGTTTTAAAAATAATACATTATTCTTTTAAACTAAGTGCTGCAGTGTAGCACTTGTGTTATTAGCTCAGATTTGATAGCTGCAGTGAGAATACTTTAAAATATCTGTCTTTTCTTGAGGTTTGAAAAAACCCACAACCCCAGGGATGAAGGCACTTGTCCTGGGCTGCAGTATGGGGTAGCCAATGGTATGTATTCTATTGTATCTTCACAAGCTGTTGGGGCAGGTGGGGGCAGTGATTGTTATCCCCTGGTCCCTGATGGCTCCCCCAGGGGTTGGCTCTGTTTAATGGGCTGTCTGGGACTCAGGCATGCATAGAGTTACAGCAGCCCATTGTGAGATGCCTCACCCCAGGGGGGAGAGCCAAGCATTCCTACATGGGGGTGGGGAGCCAAGCATCCCCACAGGGATATAAACTGGGGTTTTGACCAGCACAGATACCCTTTGCCTGCTGGATTCTCAGAGAACAAGCGCTGCCGCTGGACCTTCGGGAGAGATTGTATTGTATTTCTGACTTGGAGTCTCTCACTAGTTTGTTTTCAAACCAGCACAACATCAGTATTTAAATATATCCAGATCATCAAAATAAAGGACCACCTTGTACAAATGGAGATATCATTCAACAGATCTCCTATCACTTCAAGAATTTTAACTGAAATGCAATTGGTTTTGTTTCTGTTACCTTTAAGTGCACTATCACTAATAAAGGTCTGACTTGGAGTCTCTCACTAGTTTGTTTTCAAACCAGCACAACATCAGTATTTAAATATATCCAGATCATCAAAATAAAGGACCACCTTGTACAAATGGAGATATCATTCAACAGATCTCCTATCACTTCAAGAATTTTAACTGAAATGCAATTGGTTTTGTTTCTGTTACCTTTAAGTGCACTATCACTAATAAAGGCAAGTTCAAGAGCCTCTAGGGAAGATGTGGAATTTCAGAACATAATAGATATACATAAGACCCAGTTCAGTTTCCATTCTGAAGAAGAGTGAAATAATCGATGTGTTGAAACTTCAAGACCTCATTTCCCCAGCTGGTCCAGCCAGGCTGTAGGTTTCGAGCAAACAACTCCAAGCATTCCACATCTGGCTTGGTAAACTCTGACAGAACTGCTGTGGAAGACAAAAAAAGATGACACCAGTGACAATGGCACAAATAACAATAGTAAACAAATAGCAGCTCCCTTGTGACAGCAGTGGATGAAAAACAGAATGTTTCATTAAAAAAGGAGCGCCAGCAAATTAATTTCAAGGATTTCATCAAACAGCTGGACTATTTATAGTGAGAAAGTAATTTTAAATAAGTGCCCTTGAGATTCTGAACAATACTGTCAAGGCCTTCGATAGCCTTGATTTATTGGTTTTCATTTAGGGAAAGGGAATGAGGATTTATTTCAGCCTCTATACAGATGAGTTCTGAATTTTTTACTAATATCAACCAAACACCTCCTGAAGGCTCACTAAGCTCCTATAACAAAGAAGTAACATTTCTAAAAATGAATAAATAAATAAATAAACCCTTTTCTTAATTAAGACCACACTCCTGTCCTCTGCACCTTCAAGGGGATAAAAGCATTTCTGTGATCACAACTGTTAAAAGGTAAACTAAGAAACACTAGTTAAATAACCATAGCACTAAAAGGGCTATAAAAATACAGGAACTACTTTTTCCCCCAGTACCAACTTGGCAACTGAAAAAGTATTCATATAACTCTGTTCTTTTACTCAGTAACATTAATCTCAAATTTCTTTTACAGTTAGCCATTTTTACTGCTTAAATCCAAGTAAATAGATGCTTGTCATTAAGATCAACTGTGTCACTGATTATGACTGGTATTCTTGAAGCTATAGAACAAGCTCTTGCATTTTGCTTGAGAAGTATTATTGCAAAGAGTTTATTGTTAAATGTGTTACTTGTCATACAGAGCTGTTTAGTCTGTGGCTGGTTCAAACAAATCCTTAACTAGGTTTCATGAAACAGTTGCAAAGTTATTAGGTATAAAAATAAGCATAAGAAAAGCAAAGGTTTAAGGAGTATCCAACACAGAGAAGGCAGAGACTGACAAACATAACTATACTAAAAATTATGTGTTAAGTTTTTGGTTTTGTTCTTGAGGACAAAAGAGGAAAAAATATGAAACCACTTCCCTTTCCAAAGGATGTCTTGGTCATTTTTTACCGGATCTCCCAGTGATTTCTGGATCTCTACCACTTGAAATTACAGCTCATAAATCCAACATTATATTGCTTGACTCAGTCTCTTCAGATATGATCATTGCAGAAGGCAAAACCACATCCAATCAGTATACACCAAAGTATGAGAGGCAATGCCTTTTTTTTTTTTATGCAATCCAAGTTCTGACTTTGTGTATCACGTTTGTCAGTCACAGAGTCCCTGAGTGAGACTCCAGCTGATCTCATCATGGATTACTCTGGTTGCAGAAAGATGAGCACCCACTTCACTTTCTAGCAATAACCAAGCCCAGATGCATCGCCTACCTACATAATCACCCCTTCCAAAGCTTCAATATACTCAAAACCTTTTAGTAAATATTTTCTGATTGGTGTTTCCAAGGCTTTCTTTCATTTTGGCATGGCATAAAAAACTATTCTCCTTCTCCCAATCTTTAACAAATGTCACATGAATGTCTCAGATGGGTTATCAACAAG
>NW_008689894.1:0-8487 GCF_000695815.1 Acanthisitta chloris | reverse complement strand
TCTTATTCCAAAAACCTGCTTCTTTTAGAGGCAAGATAAAATGTTTGAACTAATCTAACATTTGCAAAGAAGAGTCTGGAAAGCTAAGAGGAAAATGTGCATTCTGACAGAAAACTTGCTGCACTGTTTGGTGCCATGGGAGTTCATCTAATTAGACACCACTTATGAGTAGCTGCTTTTATGTCATTTTGCAAACCCACCATAATAAAACAAAGTGGTAACATTTATTGTTCTTTTTCCATGCTCCATTTAGATACGGATTTCTTGTGCATAATTTGCTGACAACATGATCAGAGGGCTAAAGCACTTCTCCTACAAGGACAAGCTGAGAGAGTTGGGGTTGTTCATCCTGGAGAAAGCTCCAGAGAGACCTTATTGTAGCCTTTCAATACTTAAGGGGAGGTCTATAAGAAATATGGGGACAAACTTCATAGCAGGGCCTGAAGCAATAGGACGAGGGGCAATAGTTTTAAACTAACGGAAGACTGATTGAGACTAGATACAAGGAAGAAATTGTTTACAATGAGGGTGCTGAAACACTGGAACAGGCTGCCCAGAGAGGTGGCAGATCTTAAAATGCATAGATTTAAAATATCATCACAGCACTAAGTCCAGTAATCAAAAGCTCAAAAAAATTTTAATAAGTACCAAAAACTTCCATGCCTAAGAGAACAGATTTGAAAAGCACACTTTGGAGATTCTGCCAGCCTCGAAGACTGGTTCACCAGAAAGCAAAAAAGAGGTAGCCAAAAACCTGATCAGTTCAGCAGAAGCAGGAAGCATTTGTCTTTCCATCAATTTGGTTATGGGATTTTAAAAAAAAGTCCCAGGAATCTCCTCTTCTCTTTCTGCCAGATAGAGAAACTCTCTTTCAAGTAGAGAGGTTTTTTTAAAAACAGAGACATTACCTATAATTCAAGATCATATTATAGCATTATTTTTCATAGCTAGGTTGTAGGCATTTACATAATCACATCAGGCAGTAAGCTGCACTGCAATGAAAATTACCATTATCAAGAGGGCTGCAATTTGTTGGCTTAAAATCTCAATTGCATTGGTTTCCTTAAAATGGGAAAAGTCAGTGTTCAAGTTACAAATTACAGCTTCTTTGTCAGGCTTTTATATCACCAGAAGACTATCATAACGCACATAGATCTGACTTGCAGCCCTTAAGCAAACACTGGAGTTTTTTTCCTCTGAAAACAGGTTAGAGGAGCTACAGTAGAAAGATTAAGTTTTTCTACCATAGGAATATAGATTGAAAAACAAAACCCACCACACAATTACTTCTATCCATTTACAGATACCACTGACAAGAAACAGCTTAAATAAACAGTAAACATTTTTCTTTATGCATTCCCGAAATGGCATAAAAGCAGCTACTCATAAGTGGTGTCTAATTAGATGAACTTTCAGGTGTCATAAACACTATGACAGCAACTCAGGCACTTATACGTGGGCATCTAATGCTCGAGGACACACAAAGCTAGCACACAGCTGGCTGGTAGACACAACACCAGTCTTCCAGAAAACCCACTTCCAAAGCACAGTCTAGAGGTCAGATAGGAAGTCTGCCACACTTGCTTACTCTTCACCCTGAACACGGATTGAAGGTGCATGCTGCTAGAAATGTTTAAATAAGATGAGAGAGGAATTATTTCTGAAACAAGCAACAGTTTTCTCTTATCTTTTGAGCTTCCATTGCCTAAAAAACAAGTTCTGCATTGATAAATCGGACACAAGGTGAAAATGAGCCATGCAAAGCACAAAGCACAGGGTGGATCACATTTTAGAACAACCTTTCAAAGGAGTTTGTAATGTAGAGGCCCTTATTGCCCAGATTTGTCTAATCCCTGAATGGAGTAGGACCAGAAAAAGATCTGAAACACAGCACAAAGATAGCTTTACTTCTTTTTACTTCCAAGAAAACTTTTGCAATATGGCCCAACAAGACAGGGTTGCTACAGGAGCAGGGAGTTCCCATGATTTCCCATTGCATTCTCTTGCTGGGGACATGCAAAGCAGATAGAACATAGCCAAGAAGTAATTGCAGTGGTTTTTCACATACTCCTACATGACAATATTATTTCCTGACAATAAATGTACATACTTAAAAACTAAAGGAGAAATGGCTATAACAAGAACCTTATAAAACAGGAAAAGTTAAGTTAAAAAGGTGATGTGAAGTAATACAGAATTTCATATATGTGTGTAACAGAATGTCTTCTAAGAGCAACACTGAATTGCATTAGGAAGAAAACCTGCTGTTATTTGAATCAAAACCTGGAGTAATAAAATTTGATTTTAACACATTTGCATAAAGGAGCTTAAATACATTTACAATGACATAATAAAGCTCTAAGCATTGAACACAGCACATGCATCACCAAAAACCCCTACAGTTGCAATTTCACGGTTAAACGCACGGTAGGAACCTGAACATCTCTTCTTGATGGCTTTAATTTACATCTTTCTCTTCCCCCAGAGAGATGAACTCTTATAATCAGTCATGAAGTGGCTACATATGTACCAACATACAACATTTATTACAGTAATAAGAAACAAAGTGCCAGACAGCATCAGAAAATACTAATATTTTTGTCTTTGTTACTACTTAAACAAAGCATAAAGAATGCATGTGACTCATCAAGTGTCCTTCTCTCCCTTTGCCAAATCTCTGCTTCTATAAAAATTCCTTCTGAACACCCCTCTAGGACGTAGCTCAGCTGCTCTCTACTGGCCACTTGAGAACACTGTCTGGTCAAGAAAATGATGGCCTTGTAAAGCACTGAAGTCAAAGCATCAGCAATTAGCTCTTGCCTTATGGCTTACTTTTTCATTCCACAACCATGTTCTGAATAAAGTGGCCAAAAAAAATGTAGGATACACATGGATTTCTATAAAAACCTTGTAAAGCACTGATATTGCTCCACAGCAAATTCATTTTTTCAAATAGAAATGTAAATGCTGCACAATGGGAACAAATCCCAACATCTCAAGTAAAGACTAGAGAAATACACACAAAAATTAGCACAAACAGTTGCTTTCCAAATCGATTCAGTTTCACCGCTTTTGAAGGATTCCCCAGGACATTTCTAGATTCTGCCTTACAAAAGAATTATCCCGATGACCATTCTGGCACTAGAATTTTCTATAATACATACGAACTGATCTGTTTTGCACCCTTGGATACATCACAAGTTTCCTATTTATGTCCGAGTGTGTTGCTAAGTATTGGTTTGTTGAAGAAGCCCTGTCTGGCTGCTTCACAAATCACCATCCATTAGCTTTAATCAACACACATACTTCCTGCTGTAGCCCTAGTTCTTAAAGATGTGACTTCAGAATGGCAAAAAATCCTCCTAGAAAGGAGAGCATGTCAGTGAAGCAAACTGACACCTGTTCTCTCCAACAGCATCAAACATTTCTTCTACCTGCCTTTTCTGATGTGATTGCACATAGCACCATGTGCACCTGGAATATCTGCAGATTCATCATGAGCTCTCCCCTTGGGAGAAGATGAAACCATTTCTTACCACAGCATTGGAAGGTTCTAAGGTGCTATAATGATGAAAGAAGTACAACTCCCTATTGACAAATTAGTCAGTGCTCCAGACCAGTGTGCAAAAGATAACAACATGTCACACAGAAATCTTCAAACTCTTTGGATTAACCTCTGAAAAGTCGGATTTATACCCATGCTAACAGGCTGGCTGGAGTTACTGCATCAATTGCAGTAAATTGAATACAGCTCCTCAGAAACAAGCAGGGCATGCCTTATTTGTGCCTATTATTAGCAGTCTCAAAATGATTAAGTTTTTGGATTTAAAGGCATAACTGTACTACAAGCATATAAGCAATTCATGTAGAAATGAAAACATTTCTTTCAGGATGACAAAATAAGGAGGTTTCTGCATTTATTAACTAAGTAGAAGATAGCCTATTTTATACATTCCCAAAGTTCTCTCCCCACAAGGTATTTCAGGTTACTTCTTGTAACTTCCTATGTGCAGGACCTGTAAGCAGTTCCTGCAGTAATTTAGAAGATAAATTTTCAAAAATGCAACTCTTTTTTAACATGACTACTTAAAATATTCACACATCAATGCCTGATGTTCTGCTTTTCATGTTCATTTTTAGAGACCGATACTTAGGTTCCTCATGAAATTTCTGGAAATACTGAGGAACCACAAGTTCTGTTGAGCAAAGTCCCTTGGCATATGGGAAATTAAGACACTTCCAGGTACATCCTAGAATGACACATCCAAGTCCACTGCCCTATAGAAACATTATACAACAAAACAACACATACCAGTAAGAGGAGGTTTATGTGAATGCAGACTGCAAGGTATGCTGACAATTAGCTTATGCTCTGGAATTGGAACTACATCTTCAGATTTCCTGTCACAAAAATCAGAACAAGAAAAGAAATATGAGGATGAATGCTACCCAATGTGATGCTGCAGCTCTCACAGAGCTAATTCAGATGGGAACTAGCACACAGAATGTTCATTCACAGTCAAACTTCAGGAAGTCCAAGGGAAGTTAAATGTTGGCTCATATATATATCTATATACACATAATATATAAAAGGACAGTTTATGAAATCACTGAGGCTTTGGACAAAATGTGGTCAACAATAACCATACAAAGCCATTCAGAACAAACAAGATAGTCCTGTATGTTTTCATGTGCAGGAAAACAGCAGCATCCCCAAAATGGCATCAGCTTGTGCTGAGGACTCACGGTTGAAGAGCACCTGTCAGCAAAGGAAGCCCTGTCCACAAGGCTTTTGTCCAAGTCACTTCCCCAACACAGAGAGATATAAGGAACAGACAAAGGCTCCCATTCTTTAATCTCACCAAGGCACCCCCTTAACCCAAAGCTAATAAGGCTATCTTTAGGTTCACAAATAGCCAAAAGATGATGCCAAGAGGTTTTGGGACATTATATTGTATTACGAATAAGTGATATATTCAAATGGAATCAGACCAGACATGACACAGCCTCAAAAATTACATTTACCATAAATATCTTGACATACCTTAAACCTTCCTTTACATCTCTTTGAACTCTTCCCAATACAAGAACTTCATAGGGTTTTTTGTGCAAAGAATCCAAAGGCAATACAAATTCTCCAGCTCTAGTAATCTGACACAAAAAGAGTTCAAAATACACTGTGAAAGATTTTAACATCCATTTTTCCCCAAGACTTTTTTTTTTATAAAAAGAAAGATACTGATGATACCATACCTTTCAAATACAGAAGCACATGGTAGTAAATATATAAATTATAAGCATATAAAGTGTCACAGTGCAAGGCTTCTCAGTCACCAAGAAAGCAACAAAACTAATTGAGAACTTACTTTTACCCAGTGCCACTCAGCAAGTGTTTTCACCGACCAATGAGGATAAAGTTCATCCTTAACAAAATGTAAGTGCTTCTGTCTATTAGTCACCCATGTGACCACAAGACAGTTGGGAGCAGCAAGTGCTGGCACAGGAATCTGTTTAATTTGCCATGAAGACAAGTGGTTGTACCTATATGCCAATACAGAGAGAAAGCAAGTTAGCACACACCAAAAAGAAAAACTGCAAAGCAACACAAATGGATAAAGAAATTACACAGACAAGATGTTTCAACAATTACCTCCTGACAACCCGGGTCATAAAAACAGTTCAAGACTGACACCCAGTGGCCAAATCTGACGGATTTGATATAAAATCATTATTGATTGTACTTAAGTTTTACTGAGCAGAATCTTTATGTATTTCCACTATTCCCCCAAATAAAGCATTATGAGTCGTGACTCTGAAGAAGTCTAAAAGCCCACATCTAATTTAAGAACTATCATGTGTAATTAGATATTCTCATCTTTATGCCAGAACAAAGATATTTAGTGAAAAGTAGCTTCTTAGGCAATATAATATTATTTGCTTCTCATAATAAGCTCTCTTTGAATGAAATTGAGAAGTGAGTCACTTGCAAGTGCAAGGGCAACACTAATTTGACTGGCAAGTTAACAGGTCATGGAAGAGTAATCATTTCTCCAATTATTTGCAGAAGTTTTTTGGTGTTTTTTTTAAAATTACAGGTCATGGTAAAAGTTCTCCGGGTTGTTCAAAACCGTTCTGCACTTTCCTGAGCTACTTGTATCCTGCATCAGTGAATGCAGTATTCTTTCTAGATTCTGTTCTACCATTTTTCTCATGACGCTATTCTACAGTATTAGTGAGTTGCAATTCGTGGAATCTACACACTGCAGCATCAAAAATATTGGCACACTGCCTACTGGAAATCAACAGCCACCATGTGGGCACCCTGGGACACTGTACAATGCAACAGTGAGAAACAGTAAACAAGGATAAAATCCAAAATACCTCCGGGACTAGACTGTCCAGAGAAAAAAGATTCACCCAGATGTGAAATGCTTAACAACAAACAGCTGTTAACAAGGTAACTAAAAGCAATGATAGCTCCTCCACCTTTTGCCTTTATTTTGTAAGGGAGAGAGGATCTTGCTGGCTAATTTATCTTTGTGAATAACTACAGTTTTCCTCTGAGTACCTTACATAGTCAAGAAAGACATTTGAGTAAGTTAATCCCGGAGTTTCCAGAGGTTTCTGTAGGGATTTCAAAGTAAAGCCTACTAATCAGACTCTGCATCCTCAAACTATGTCTTCATAACAAGTTTCAAAAACTACAGTAAACATTATTCTAGAAAGTTGCAAGGCTGTAGTTCCTGTCTGTCCTTCTTTCACATGGATACCATTCCATGATAATAAGAGGGCTCCACTGGCATAAGTCTGATGTTACTCAGGGGTGAAGGAAGCCCATATGAATTTAAGTTAATGACTTCACAAACTACAGTCCTCAAAAAGTTCCTATTGCACTTAAGCATTTTACTGCTGCATTATCATTCTTTTACCCATTTGACTGAAGCTCAAGCTACAGCTCAAATTGAAATGAGAACACCAGCATTCCATAGACTTGAAGGTAGGCATGTGCCAAAATATTTGCTACTTTAAGCTCTTTAAGCTACAGTCTCACAGTTATATCGGTCTTGGATTGCATCAATATATTAAAATGTTAATTACTCTTTATAAGTTAGGATGACAAAGTTGGTTTGATTTTACTACAACATGTACCTGTTACTCCTTTTAACAGACTTGTTCTCCCATGGTGGATCAATCACAATTACATCATATTTTTTCTTGTCTGGCAAGTGAAATTAAAAAGAAAAAAAAAATTCAGTCAATTAGCTTTAAAAAAAATAATCTAAGAGTTAAAACTGATATACAGCAAAACCACAACTTTCTTCTGGTTTTTTTTACCAAACAAGAAGTTAAAAGACTTCTGTAATGCTTGTTTTAATGCAGATAATCATATCCTTCAGAGATGTTTAGGCTGATTGCCAAAGGAAAGGACTTCTATGTGATCTGTGTCAGATTCCTCCAAGAATTTTTGAATGCCTTGAGGACTTTCAGAAAAAAAGATTATAGCAGAGTGCAAGTCTCAAAAATGAAAATTTCTCCCAGTTTCCCAACAGAAGTTATGTAATAAGGCATCCAACTGAGGGAAAAGCTGCTGCTCTGAATGCAAGATACCTGTCCTGTTTGATCTTTCAGCATGTCAGAGGTTCATGCCAGGCCCGGAAAAATGTGTTTTGCACTACTGGAAACAGAGACAAATAGCTAGACCCAGTGTATAAAATGGGAATTAATGAACAAAAGGAAGAGAATTGGAAGAGCTTTCATGGGAGAAACTGGGTTTACTTTAGCTGGAAGACAGAAGATACAGGACACATCCATGAAAAACTAGGATGCTCCAATTTTTTTTCCAGAGAACATATTTGTTCTTTCATTAAGTCTGATGGTAATTATTTAAAGAGCTCATAAGAACAATAGTTTGATATATGCTGTCCACTAAATGTGCTTTCTACATCACATTCCTTTAACACTGGAGGTGCTATCCTGACAGTGGGCTGATCAGCAAGAAATAATTCTCTTTTAGCAGGTGGATGGGAAGAAGAAAAATAATAATTAAAATGGACAGTAGATTTTTGGAAAAAAAAATAAAGTACCTGAAGTCATGGCACTATATTAACATTCATTCTTGGTTATTTCAAAAGCATTTGCTCAAATTTCTTGGACTGTTCTGTGACTTCTTGGAGAATCCATACATGACATCTTATATGCACAGTTGTGCATAGTGATAACAGAGTGATAATCACCTTCCTCCTTTCCTACAGCTGAAAAAGCTAACTGGCTAAATTCTGGACTTAAAATACAAACTATTATTTGGAAATAAGATTTTACCTCTAAGTTACATGCGTCCTCCCTTCTAGTATGCAACTAACAAATCTAAAATTACTGATTAGAAGGTAGAGCAGTAATCCCCAGGTCCTGCTCACAGGCAACATCTTTCCTGTAAGACGATCTGACAACTCTTAGCTGCTACTGATAATAATAATAATAATAATAATA